>NW_010390500.1:593-1151 GCF_000710305.1 Buceros rhinoceros silvestris | reverse complement strand
AACCAGCAGAGCATCAATTCCATCCACTCAGCAGAGCTCCTCTGACTGAGGAAGAGCAGCCGTGAGCTGGCCTTCACCTCTCATCAGACATCGCTGCATCTCAGCACAACCATACATCAAAGCAGGCAACGTGGGACATGCTGTCCTGCTTGCCCTGCCGGTCCCTGGTCCAAGCATCCATGCTCTATGCCAGGCGTATGCGACACCTTTGTGCTCTAAGCGTGGCTCGCACCTTGACAAGCTCACCCTGAGGTTCTGGCCCCATGAACACACCAGAAAGGACCAAAGTTTGTTTATTATCTTGTGCCCAGCAATCGCCAGCTCATGCTCTGCGTCTGCTAAGCCCAACGGACCTGCAAAAAGTCCCGAGGCAGGGAAGATGCACAGGGACTGGCAGCTCCACTGCAAGGCTGCTGCTGTCCTCAGTTAAATCCCCCCAAACCCAGCCGCGTCCGCTGTTCTCATCCCTGCACCTACCCCAGCTGCTTCCCAGGAAGGAGGCTGGAGCCCAACCGACAGCAGCTATAAATCACCCCCCGGCGCCCCAGGACCACTGGG
>NW_010390500.1:0-422 GCF_000710305.1 Buceros rhinoceros silvestris | reverse complement strand
GCGCCGCAAACACGGTGGCTGCTGCAGGCACGGTCAGAGACGAGGGAAAATAGCAAAGCTAAAAAGAGGGGGAGATAAAAAAAAAGAAACCTTCAGGAAAGCCTGAAAAGGTTTGGTTGGACCCAGGGAGGATGAAGCCCTGCTTCCCTTGCTCTGCCCCCCGCTCCCCTTCTCCTTCTCCTTCATCCCACCCCTAAAAAACCAGCCGATCTGCCTGCGATTACAAACAAGGCTTCCTTGAGCAGCAGCGGAATCTCGTCCCATTGTTTTGGGGGTAGACCGTGTTACTGGGAAAGGACGGGAGCTGCCTCCAAGTTCCAGCCCACGCCTCCCCTCCGGCCCTGAATTAAAAAACAAGCGGCTCCGGAGTAAGAAGGGGAGAAGGGAAACATGCCGTTCCCTGCAACTCTACCAGCTCCTGC
>NW_010390499.1:1786-4085 GCF_000710305.1 Buceros rhinoceros silvestris | reverse complement strand
TTGTCCTATGCACGTGTTAGGTGCCTATCCCTCCTACCTGCACCTGAGCTCCTGCCCAAGCAATCGGGAAGTTACACGAGGCTGTGCATGAGGCAGGACTCAGGCCTGGGCATAGGTGACAGCGTGGACACCATGTCCTGCCCAAGCCTCTCCTCGGGGAGCACAATGGCACGGTGGTCCTGCCTTCGGTGGGTTTGACCTCCTTTCCTCTAGTCCACGGGCACTGCACCCTCAGTGGCAGTGGCACCTCAGTCACAGAGCTGCAGTTATTGGTTCTCCTGCTGCAGGAGGGGGGAAGCCTGGGGGTTCCCCCCCACACACCTTACAGCTGGAATATGAATGACTGTACTGGACTTCTACACAGTGTCTTTTCTTCTTCATACCATCTTTTGTTCATTCTGTACTTATACCTCACATCTGGTCAGTGGTTTTGCTTCAGACCAGTCTTGGACTTCTCAGTCTGAAAAAAGGATGTTATGAATAAGAAAAGACACTGTGTAGAAGTCCAGTACAGTCATTCATACCATCTTTTGTTCATTCTGTACTTATACCTCACATCTGGTCAGTGGTTTTGCTTCAGACCAGTCTTGGACTTCTCAGTCAGACTTCTCCATCCCTGAACGAGACCCATATTTTCACAACAATCAATAATGGGTCCTCTGCTCAAAATCTAAGCAAAAAAAAAGAAGGGGGCGGGGGGGGGGTGTGCCTGTTCTGCACCTGCTTTTTCCCAGACACCCGTCCTGTCACGTTGCTGCACAGCCCTGTGGCTGAGCAGGTGGAGGATGGGTGCAGAGCTGGTTCCGAAATCTCAGGCCACACCTTTGCTGCTGGATGTACCTGCTCCTGGGACTCTGGCCCTGCTCAAACTGCTCTGACCCTCCTGCTCAAGCTGCTCCGACCCCCCATCCTCAGCAGCAGTGTCTCTGCTGCTGACAGTGGGCCCACAGTCCTTTGGGCCCTGTGTTACAGGTGTGTGTTTTTGTCAGTTTGTAGTGTCCGAAACGACAGGAAGACAGTATTCTAACTGTTGAGCCAAATGGGATTTTTACAACAAAATGCTGTGGGCTGCATATCCTGGTGATGTTACAGTGGGGATGAAGTTGGAGGCCTCTGTGGGACAGGGGGAGCCAAACCTGGCACCCGCTCATCCATACTGGGTAGAGGGCAGCCCCCTGCAGAACTGCACCTGGGTTTTGTTTCAGAGCAAAGCGATCACTGCACCCCAGTCAAGAGCCTGGGAGTGGGCCGAGATTTAGGCAGCCATATGCAAGGTCAGGACCATAGTCCAGATCTGAAGTGCAGAGCCAAATTATGCAATGGCATAGGCGCACCATGACAAGCAAAGGGAGCCAGTCTCAGCCCTCAGCTGTGGGAGTCTCTGGAAAACTGTCTTTCACCACCCCTGGAGTATTTCCTCCCAGAACCTGACTGCTCAGGAATCAACCAAGACACCATGTTTCAATGAGTATGGACTTATTGCTACAGTAAACTGGCAGTTGTTGTTTTCAGGACAGGCAGCTGACATTAGTCTCTCATCTGAGATTAAACTGTAGCCCAAACCAAGACAAGGGATATTGGGGATTGCTGATACTTTCTCTTGTTTATGCAAATGCTTCTTGTTCAAGCCACATGGGGCCAGACAAATAATTGCTGTACACTGGAGAATCCTCAAGAGAGAAGATGCAGCACCTGAGCAGCTTGCTTTCTGGACTTCTAACAAACTCACTGGAGCAGGTCCTTAGCTGGTATTATCTAGCAGAGCTTTTTGCCTCATCTCCTTTTATCGTCTGTTGAGCACCGCTAATTATACCAACTAATGAAACAGCTTTTTGCTTTTGGCAAACAGATTTATCGACTCTTGACTTCTAGAATGTTTGTCATTAATACAAAGGAAAGATAGTTGCAGCCTCTGGGGTAGAAATGGTAACACACACACACACACACACACACACCAGTTTGTAGAGGCAGGTTTATAAATAGAAAGAGAAACGGACAGGTCATTAATACAAAGGAAAGATAGTTGCAGCCTCTGGGGTAGAAATGGTAACACACACACACACACACACACCAGTTTGTAGAGGCAGGTTTATAAATAGAAAGAGAAACGGACAGAGGCATGTGAAAGAATTTTAGTAAGCTAAATTGCCCAGGAATTTATAGGCAACCTCAAGGGTTCTGTGCAGATTGTTTCTCCCCTCAGCAACCCAGAGTGCCTGGCTGCAGCTCACTTGGACATAAGCAAGCAGAGTTAGGTCCCAGCATCAGTGCAGGTACGGATGTGGCAGCCTGGGCTATG
>NW_010390499.1:0-1611 GCF_000710305.1 Buceros rhinoceros silvestris | reverse complement strand
TCCGCCCCCCGGCACCGAAAGCCACAACCACAGTGACGAGCGTCTCAGAGGTCTAGCTTCCACACAAGCTGTAATTGCAGCTTTGGATCCAAG
The DNA here is from genome assembly GCF_000710305.1 of Buceros rhinoceros silvestris. Taxonomy (NCBI): domain Eukaryota; kingdom Metazoa; phylum Chordata; class Aves; order Bucerotiformes; family Bucerotidae; genus Buceros; species Buceros rhinoceros. Next base: position 1,518 of record NW_010390499.1, on the reverse strand, counting down.
AGAAAACATTAAATTCCAGTGACATTTGCTTTATTCATGCACAAGAAAGTAGGAATGCTGCATTAAACACTGTTAAGGGAGTTTCTGACCACTTACCCTAACGGCGATCACTCAGCACAACTTTGCTTAAATAATTTGAGATACTTGTCTTGTAAACATTTGGCATCTGTGTTGCATGCACGAAGTGCAAGGATTATTTATATGCATAAGCCTAAGCATCTCTTTTACTTCAAGATGAGCAGAAACAATTTTAAGCATGTTAATCATGTAATGCTTTTGAGTTGAAGTGTACAATTCTGTTGAAAGCCACTTACAGAGAGAAAAGAGGCTGAAAGAGAGCCAGGAAAAACCTTCCGGCCATGTAAAGCTCCTACAGCACCTGGTAACCGCCCCTTGGTAACCACCCCTCTTCCTTGCAGGTTGTCCTGTTTCAGCATGAGCATGTGTGCAGGTTGGTAGAAGCACAGAAAGCTGCATCACGTAAAATAAATGCTCATTTTTTAAAAAGAAGGAAAGGTAGAACATATATCTGTCATAGTCAAATCACTAGCAGACAATTTGCTGAATTTTGCCACCTCTTCTGGTGATCACCTGTCCACAAGCAGTTTCTTTACCGTATTTGTTAATTATTTCTGTTTGTATACTTTGATAATCCTCCCACTGAGAGGGAAGATTTCCGCCCTTTTAATAATGAAATGGTTCAGGCCCATGTTTATGAAGCTATTGAGGTTATTTACCCAATTCAGCTTCTAGAAAAAAAAAAAAAAAAAAAAAAAAACCGCCAGAAGAAATTGAAAAGTTCTTTAAGGTAAATTAAATTACCAGATGAATGTCAATGCAGTCTGAGTTCTTGTGTACCCATCTGGTAGAATCATTTAATCAAAAAGAAGAGGAGATTATGTCATTAAAGAATGCCTGCACACAAACAAAGAGCAACTAAGGTTTTCCAGGCAGCTGTAGAGCTGGTGTTCCTTGCTTCTTGAGTCATTTGTGTCTGAAACCATGTCTTTTCCATGCCATCCTCCTCACAAAACTGCTGGTGTTTTGACTTCGGTTCGACTCAATGATCTTAAAGGTCTTTTTCAAACTAAACGATTCTAAGATTCTACGACTTCCAGGCACAAAACGCCTGGCACTACTTCTGTTGGGCTCCATTTTAGCAGCTCCTCCTTTCCAAAAAGCCAGGCAGTTTGGTTTCGAACACTGTGGCAGCAAATGCCACAAGGTGGCATTTCTCCCCTGAGCAGACACTGTTCTACCGGCATGTGCCATGCAAGCACACCTTGGTCCAGAGAGCAGACCCCATGAAACTGGCTGTTGAGACAGTTAGTCAGGCCACCCAGCCAGGAGGGCTTCGGTGAAGGTTGAGTCAACCACACAAAGCAGAGCAGCTGGAGCAGAGCATTGCAAAGCACTGTGTCTTCACTCAGGCCAATGGTTTTGCGGTGCTTTTCTTTCCAGTACCCTGCCTATATTCATCATGGCTTGGTTTTGCGGATGAAGATTTGGGAAGGGCTT
>NW_010390498.1:6768-9880 GCF_000710305.1 Buceros rhinoceros silvestris | reverse complement strand
CGGCTGTTGCTCTCCGAGGATACAGCCGCTAAACCAGGCTGCCTGTGCGGAATGGACTGAAGGCAGAAGCTCATTGTGTGCAGGCGTTTATGCAGACCAAAGCACGGTTTTGTGGCGTGAGTACCGCACAAGCATGCTATTGCAGAGACAGAACTGCACCAGGCACTGCTGCCCGCTGTGCTTTCCTTCTGCAGCAGCTCCGCTCCTCCGCAGATGTTCAGTGATGGTGCATTGAAACTGAAAGCGTGAACTGTACATATCCACATACATTTTTGTTTGCCTGTAGTGCTTATTTTGAAGCATGGTGTGTAGGAAGACACAGGAGGAGAGTGCAGAGTGCTGGCTGAACGTGAGGCGTGTGGATTCTGATGCATACCTGAGCCCGCTGGTTAAAAAACTCAAGCAGTATAGTTGGGTCACTGCTCTTCGTCTCATGCTCCTCTGTCTAGACTTTTTAAGGGAAGAGGATTCTTTCTCCCAGATCATTTCTTGTTCTGAATAGCAAGGAGAGAGACAGTAGCAGTGGCTGGCTCAGGTGGTGAAACGGTACAGAATTGCCAGGTTCTGCTCCTGTTACTTCTCCTAACTTGTTTCTCTCTCGGAAAAACTGGTGTTGGGGGGCCCAGAGTGTATCCTTGACTTCCAGATACTGACTTGCAACACAGTTCTGGTTTAGCTAACTTGCAGTGCTTTGGAATACTAGATCATGGGGCCGAACTGTGGATTTTTGTGGTATGGCACTTGGTCACTGTGTGCTAAAGCAGGCTGCAATTGCAGTGCTTCATTCCGTGGGAGTACTGCCATTTCCCTGCTGAGAGCAACCCTGTTAATGCTGGCTTCGGTTTCACCTACACGGTGGTGAAACCATTTGTTGTTGACATGGACAAGTACGTGCTCATAAGTGAATCCTTTCCTGGAAGAGGAAACGCTGCTCTGTGTTCATATTTTGAACAAAAATGATACTTACTGTGGTAGACTATGACCTACATTCCAGAGGTGGGTTTTGTTATCATTGGACAATTAATACAAGATCACAGGTCTTGTCTCCAGGACGCTCATGCACCAGTGCTGAGAAGTCTCTGCAGGCGTCTTTATCTCTTTGAGGTTCAGATTCTATTGCAGTAACGTGCTAGTTGGTAGTGAGTGAAGACAGTAAACAGAGGTGGAAATGTTCCACGAGCGCAGAGCTGATTATCATTGGCATCTTGCCACTAGAGCAGGTAAAAAAAGATGTCAGCCCTTCTCTGTTGAGTTCATTCAGGGTGGTTTCAGCCCACCCGGAGCCTCAGACGTGTGCATGTGCTTTGCTAATGTACACTGCTTCTGTCTTAGGTACAACTCCAAGAGGAGACACTGGAGAAGAACTAAACTGGGCTTGTAAGAGACTGTCTGCTGGGAACTCTAATGACACTTGTCTTTCTGCGTCAGACTGATCCACACTGTACGCTGTTCAGTGACCCCCGAGTGATTCCTTCTGTAGTGCGGGACTGCAGTCCCCAGTGGTTTTATAAATTGGTCTGGGGTATCGATGTTAACTGGGAAAATGTGGAAGTCATTTGCATCTGAAACATGAAGACTGTGTTCTGTTAGTGTTCTTCCCTTCAGGCATCACCATGAGTATTGATAATGTACAGGCGTACTAATAAATATGAACCTGAGTGACGTGGTTGACATTATTTCATATATACGGTAGGATAGTGACAGAATAAAAAATCACACTGCTGTGATAATAATCTCACTTGGTGGGAGAAACCCTCTCAGCTCTTTTCAGATAGAGCGGGCCCTGTCTTCCTTTTCACTTAGTGTAAATCTCTGAGAGCAAAGTGTACCAATTTTTTAAAGAAAAGGTAAAAATCGGAACTGATTTTAGAGTTGATCTGAAGGAAATCTTACTAGACAAACCCAAATAGGTGTGTTTTTTTCCAAGAAAACTCTTAGACGCAGGTTCGAGAAGGCAGCCTTCACTGTATGGCCAAAGTAACTGTTTGGAGTGTTGGCCTCAGTCCATCACCCCAGGGAAGACTCCGGGTTACATTTCTGGTAGATGTGTGAAATGTTACTAAGAACAGTAAGCAGCATTGTCAGGATTTGCTAAAGGTGTGTCTGTAGGTGCTGGCTGCATTTTCTGGGGCTGGAAAGTGAAGCTCACTGCAACTGCTCCTCTGGAGTAAGGTGGCTTTCTGATCAAGGTGTGCAGTGGTAGGTGAGGGGGATTCCAAACTAGCAAAACCTTCTGCTAGACCAAGCCAAGCCTCCAGTCACCGCCCTCTTAGATGACGCTAACACATGGGACGAATGTATGTTCCCTACGGACAGCTTCTGCCACAGCTGCGTGTTCTCGATCCACCATCATCTCCCACGTGGCCCTTCCGGACAGCCAGGGTAGACCACATAGTAAAGCACAGCGAGGCCTGTGGTCAGTCGAATGAGTTTTTTTTTTTATTGATGGAAGAGCATGGCTGAGCTGCAAGTGTTGAACAGTGCGAATAATGGCGGCTTCTCACCCCATGTGGGTCTGGCCCTTGCGCCTGCAGCTTCAGGAGCTGCTCTTGGGTAGGACGTGGGGCAGGACAGCGCTTGGAACCTGAGGTGAAGATCCTGGCAGGGGAGTGCGTGCAGAGGAACAATCAGATGAAAGGAAGTTTCATTTAGGAAAGGAAGAGGAAAAGGGAGAATACAGCAAGGGCAGGGGATTAATTTATCTCCTACAAAATACAATACTCTGAGTAGAGCACGATGCCTGTGTGTTCCCTAAAACATGTAAAAACCTCAGTTTTGTTTGGAGCTCTGTGTTGGCTTATCAAGTCGGTCTTGATGCCAGCCACAGGTGCAGCTTCATTTGCAACGTTCTTAGCAGAAGGGCAGTAACTCAAGGTGCTGCTCAAAGGAAGAGTTAGCAGCTATTTAAAAGGGGAGGGAGGAAAGAAGGGATTAAACCGCTTGGTGTAGTGGGCACCCCAGCTCCCCAGTGCTGGCACTCTCCACTGGGGCCTGTGAAACACCCCCTGTTCACCACAGGGAAGTAGAGGCAGTGGCTGTGGCTGAGCACCAAGTCCTGTTTGGCTCCCGCTCCTTCCCCTCCTGCAGTGCAGACCTGGGGCAGATGCTCTGG
>NW_010390498.1:3360-6609 GCF_000710305.1 Buceros rhinoceros silvestris | reverse complement strand
AAACAGCTGAAGGCGTGAGCCTGTTCTCGGCTGGGGCTGTGGCAAAGCCCGTCCTGGTGCGGAGGGCCACAAAGTGCCCTGGTGCTGTTCTCTGGGTTCAGCCTGCTGTGGCGGCTCAGTTCCTGGGTGGCAGCTTCCTGAGGAAGCTTCAGGCTGCCACACCTGCCTCACTGCTTTTCATGTTGGAGGTAAGTAGATTTATCTCCTTTGCTTTGCGGTTTGTAGCAAATAATGCTGGGCAGCAGCATATGGCAAGCTGTGCCCAGGTAAATGCCTAATGTGTGTTTAGAAATACCAGCACTGCCGAGGACCGAAGATCAGCCCTGGAGCCCTGCGGTCCCCCCCATCACCACTGCTGGCAGGCAAAGCTGCTCAAAGTTCCCCTTTAACTGTGTCGGTGAGGACCTGGCTGGGGAGGAAAAAAGTACTTTTATGGACTTGCGAATGGAAAGAGTTTTCTCCAAGGCATTTGTGGGAAAGCTTTCTCGAGCAATAGCTCAGGAAAGATCTGTGGAGAGGAACCTTGCAGGGCAGGCAAGGCAGGGGCTGGCGCTGACGAGCATGTCGTGTAACACCACCCAGAGAAGCAGGGCTCTGGTCTTGCTCCTCTGAAGTGTCTGCCTAGTTTGCCTTGGAGCAGAATACAACTTCAAACCCATGACCAAAAGACGGAGGAAAAGCTGCCTTTAGGGGGTTTTGGTCCTTTAGGAGCTTTTGGTTGTCTGTCAAGGGGAGGCAACTACTAAAAGTCATTTAGTCATATGTAAGTGTAGCATTTGCCAATTCACTTTGAAGTTGAACATCGAAGTCCAGGTTTCCTGGTGGAGCATGTTTAAGCTGCGGGTTCAAATGCCAAGGCAACAGCTCCTTCAAGGAAATTCTTAATAATTCCACTGTTTACTCTGTGCCTTACTCAGAGGAGGAGGTAAGAGAGATCCCACGCCCTCTCCCCAACAGCATGCTGCTGCAAGAGGGAGACGAAGACTTCACAAGTCAGAACCTATCAACAGCACGTGGGTTACCAGAACGATCGCACATGTTGTGGCATCAGTGCTTTTCATGGAGTTCATGTTGGGGTGACCAGACGCTCACCAGCCCGCTGTCCCATGGCACGGATGTGGACGGACAAGTTCTGGAAGGAGCTGTGTTGCCATAGCCTTTATTAGAGTTAAAGCGTTACAAAACTGGTGTAGATTAGGCACTAAATCCATTCTCAGTGTGTTTTGACTGTCTCTGCTGCTGACCTCAGTGGTTAAAAAGATGTCCAGACACATCTAGGTGTCCAGCCAGTCACCTGGATGGACACTGTCCACTCACTGGATCACTATCCACTCATCTGGAGGCTGTTCTTCATGTATTATCCACAGCAGACTGGGTTACACCAGTGTCCAAGCAGCATTTCAGAGCACAGTCCAAATACAACAGGATCTGCTCAGGGTCTGTGAAACCCACAGGCGCACGTTCTCCCAAGGGAGTTACCCACGTATCTTTCTGCACCAAGCTGCAAATTCACTCGTGAAGCCAGGACAGAGATCATCTCAAGTCCCCTGGTCACCTCTGCAGCGCCCTAGAGAGGCAGCTGGAAAGAAACCGTGACTCCGCTGGAAGGCGAGGTGTCTCCTCAAGGGCCGCGGCTCCCTGATGGGGAACAGAAACCTCTCCCGCTGCCGCCTGAGAGTTGCTTCTCAGCTGAGGCTGCTATTTAAGGGAGTAGAAATGGTCTCATGCTGATGAAAAAGAGGAAGGGGCCGTTGTTTTTCTTAGGGTATTTTGAAGCAGCCCTGGCCTTTGAGAATGTGAAAAACAAGTTGAAATCGGCTGGGCAGAGCTCCACTGGTGAACAAAGCCAGGCAAGCAGAGGCTTTGCCCTTTTAATGCAGCTGCTGGTATGTACACACAGGGCTATGCGGCTGTAGGGATGTTTCTCGAGAGTTTCATTTTTGAGCTGACCTTTGTAGCAACAAAGAAACTCACTGCCTTCATACCTTTTGCAATGAATCATCTTTCCAGAGCTGCTCCTGGACTCCATTCCCTGCAGGAGCTGCCACATGCCAGCCCACTGAGCAGCCCTCCTGCCTCCTCCACCCCGGTCCCCATCCTCAGTGGGGCTGAGCATCTCTGGCTCCCCTTGACAGGGGTTCCCAAGGAAGGGCTGCCAGGGGATGCACTTTGAAACACTCCTCTGGGCCCAGCCTCCTCTGGCAAACTGGGCACTCCAGTTCCTGCTTTACCGAGAAAGAGCTTTATCTGTCACAAACAGACAGCACCACAGAGGAGGCCCATGGGACGGAGATCTGGGGATCTCACAGGGAGTGGGGAAGCATTTGCAGCTCGGTGACAGGGTCTGCTTGACTGTACCTGCTCTCCCTGCCAGCAGAGAAGTTTACATAAAAATGTGGTTGGGGGTGGTGGTGTTTCTTTAGCCATAGTTGCTTCTCCATCATCAGCCCAGTGCCAGGCCTCTGGTCAGAGTGTGGTTATGAAATACTTAATGATATTCTGCCAGTGTCTCTCTCCAGGCACCCGAGGCACCACAACCAGTCCAACCTCACAGCGCTGCTGGGAGCCAGGGCAGTGCCAATGGCCTCACTTTACAGGTGGGAGAACCGAGTCATCCAGTTGCTGCTTCACCCACCTCAGTCACACGCAAAGCAGCCCAGGACAGGCAGCCCAAACAACCGGCCCCCAGCATGGGACACCACCTCCCGTGCGGGGTCATCATCCCCCCACAGGCACGCAGGGTGTTGGAGAAGCAGCTCCCCGCAGCAGTGCCGGTGTCTGAGCCCCCACCAAGGGTCTCTGCTGGGCTGTGGCAAGGAGTCCCCACTGTGGGGGCAGAAGGCAAAACCCCCTCTGGCGACAGGCAGTTTTTCGGAAGGGCTGTCCCCAGGCAGCCCTCCTGTGGTTACCCCACACACAGTCACGCAGTACAACCCTAAAAGACGGTGAGACCCCGATGGCTACCACGGTGCAGGGTGCTTTAATCCCCACTTGGCGAGGATTTTGAGCGCCAGCCCTCACCAAGGTCCCAGCTCCCCGCAGGCTCTTCTAGCCATCGGTCAGTGTGAGTTTGCAGGGGAATGGGCCAGGGAGGTTCAGCGCTCTTGGAAGAAAGGAAATGCCTGTCTGACAAAGGCCCGGAGGGTCGACAGGCACCAGGAGCCCTGGGCTTTCCCCTCGGTCCTGGAGTCCACACAGTCCCGCCCTGCCCTGGCCTCTCTGGATGACTTACAGTTGTTGTTGTTGTTG
>NW_010390498.1:2819-3222 GCF_000710305.1 Buceros rhinoceros silvestris | reverse complement strand
GTCCTCCTCCAAGGCCCCCACCAGCTCCTTCCGCTCCCTGGAGGTGCCTGCCTTCAGGTACTGCCAAGCCTTGCACCCATTGTGGTCCCTGCGGCTGGTGTCTGCCCCATAAGCTCCCACCAGCACTTTGATGAGCAGCTCATGTCCCTGCAGGGCAGCCAGGTGCAAGGGGGTGAGCCCGCCGCTGGCCGAGGGGATGTTCACGTTGACGGGATAGCCCTTCTTCTGTGCATGGGAGACGACCTGGATGAAGCTCTCATGGTGGCCGTGCTTGGCCAGCCAGTGGAGAGCGGTGAAGCCCGTCACAAAGTCTTTCCTGGTCAGCAGGCTGGGATCCAGGTCCAGCAGCCTGATAATGCTGTCCGCATCGCCCTGGGCCACCGTCAGCAGCCACTCATGCTCG
>NW_010390498.1:2264-2718 GCF_000710305.1 Buceros rhinoceros silvestris | reverse complement strand
TCGCCCTCCCCCCGGGCCCCCCAGCCGCAGCCACTCATGCTCGAGGGGATCAAGGACAAAGGACAGTACCTCGGGGCTCTGCTCGGGCTTCTGCTCTAGGAGACCACTGCTGTGGGATGTCTTCTGAGCGGTGGCAAACCGCTTGGTGCTGCTGGGGCTGTTGGTCTGCAGGAGGATCTCCTTCAGCTCCTTCCTCCGGCTACTGCTGCGGCCGATGGCAAGTCTGCCGGCAGTCCTACCCCAGCTCCCCAGGCCCTGGCTGACCCGGCTGAAGCTCCTGTTGGTGTCCATCTTCTGCAGTGGATGGAAACGCTCCCTGCTCCCTGTGGCAGCTGGCCAGAGATGGGAGCTGCGGGCGAGGCTCCCCACTTGGGGCTGGGCAGCTTCCAGTGAGGCAAATGTCCGGACAATGCCAGCTACCCTCTGCCCCACCGAGCCCTGCTCCCGCTCCTGC
>NW_010390498.1:1675-2002 GCF_000710305.1 Buceros rhinoceros silvestris | reverse complement strand
TGGCGGCGGATCCGTGGCGCTGCCGCACTGCCGGGGCGGTGCAGGTGACCTTTGGTCATGCTGCGTCCGCAGCTGCCGTGGGCACTGGGCACAGCCACCACCACGAGTTGTCTGCCCCTCGCCTGAGAGGTCACAGAGGGAGAGCAGGCAGGTGGGCGGGGGTCCCAGGGGGCATGCGGCACCGCTGGGTTCGGGCAGAGGTGGGGGCGGTCCTGGGCAGCCAGTGCTGGCGTCATAGAAGGAATTTGATTGACGGAGTTCTCCTCTCTGAACAGCGTTTAGCATTAGTGGCTGAGCATCAGCAGCTTCAGATGAAGCCTGAGGCCC
>NW_010390498.1:471-1606 GCF_000710305.1 Buceros rhinoceros silvestris | reverse complement strand
GAGCAGCAGCACCTGCAGCTGAAGCCTCAGGCCACGAGAGGTGACCAAGCGTAAACTTTTGACAGAACTAATGTGCTGCCAACAGAGAACTCACGGAATCCAGCAGAATGAAGATAAGGACCAAGGGGACAATTCCGAGTATCTTCAGAAGGCGGCCGGCCCAGCAACAGTGAAAACCCAGAAGAAATCAAGAGGCCACCAACAGCGTTCAGTGACTGGACTTGGGGACGGGGCGATGAGCAGGGCGTGAATTGGGGTAGGGGAAAAGACTTAGCAGAAACCTTTGCTCAGATTCAGCCTTACTCTGCAGGGTCCTAGGGTCAGGCGCTGTTACAGTGGCCCGTGTGTGTAAATTTGTAAGGCTGGTTCTGGGGACACTGCCTCTGACCCCGGCGGCACCCCAAAGCCTCGGGTGCCTTGCTCAGACACCTGCCTCACAGCCCCAAACTACCCTGCCCCATTGCGACGCTTCTCCTTGGTGCCGTGCTCAGGAAGGCCAAGGTTACTGCCCCAAGGGGCCACTCTCCCGGTGGCTGGTGGATCCCTGTGCCATAAGGGAGACCCAGCCCGGGGTGGTGTTTTGGGTCCCTTGTCATCTGATGTTTCAGCTCAGCAGCGTTTCAGCCTCCCTCTCTTGCTGTGTTTCTCTTCCTGGCTAGGCTCTGTGCCCAGCACCAGCAGCTCCCTAATTTTGTTAGGAATCAGGACAAAGTCCTCTGCCCCAAAAGCTCCCAGTCCTTTTTCTCCCAAGGCCTTTCTTATCTGTGACTCCTCGGACACCCATAGCATGGCTGAACTGTCACCCGGTGTTTTTGCGGCTGATAAGAGCCACACCAGTCCCTTCAATCCCTTTTCTTTGTCTTCCCTAAGCTTTAGCCCTGCTCCGACCTGCCCCGGACTGGTAGTCAGCCCTCAAGGGAGCTTTGCCTTTCTCCAGCCACTTGGACCAGTATTTCTGGGCTGCATGGGGAGCTGGCGTCATCCCATAAATCCCAAATGACGGGTGGTGAAAACATAATTGTCCCCTGGCTCCCTTCCTGGTGCTGCCTGGTTTTGTTGGTGGCTCCTGTGGGCTCAGGGAGGCAGAGACCTCGACCCACCCAGCCACAGGACCCTGGGGAACGGGTTAAAACAC
>NW_010390498.1:0-397 GCF_000710305.1 Buceros rhinoceros silvestris | reverse complement strand
CCCCAGCCACAGTACCCTGGGGAACGGTTTAAAACACTTGTTGGGCGGCAGCTGGGGAAAACAAGGAGGGAAATGAGGTGCTGCTTTGGGGGAATGAGGGCACCGATGGTACAAGGCAAAGCAGCCATTCAGGGCCACCCTGGTTGTGCCTGCGTTAGGGACTGGTGGCACTGGTGAGCTCTGACCGGGCTAAAACCGGCGTGCCAGCCCTGAGGGCTTTATTCGGGGGGTATTTGCTTCGCGTAAGGACCAAGTTTCCTCTCGGCCTTTGATGCTTGTGCTGGCATCAAGCAAAGGGAAACCCAAGTGGCGCCAGGAACACCCTAAAGCAGCAGATGGGCTTATCCAGCCCCTGCCCTCGGGGCCAGCGAAAGGCTGCACTGCCTCTGGGCGGGAG
>NW_010390497.1:8986-12595 GCF_000710305.1 Buceros rhinoceros silvestris | reverse complement strand
CCAGGGATTGACCTGGCGGGTCTTTCTGTTTGTTCCCTCCTCGTCCCCTGCCATGAAGGGGATTGAGGAGAACAGCGCTTGCACTCCTGATCCCTTAAGCAAAACAGTTGAGCTGTTACTGGTTTTGACAAAGCTAGGCTTTCTGAAGGTTCTACTCTGTGTCCACAGTTAATACCATATTTGGGGAAAAATTAAGGTAATTTTTCTTCCAGAACTTTTTATAGAATATGTGAAGTGCTGTTCTCCATTGCCCGTCTTTCTTGCAGGGATGAGTGTAGTTTTTAAATAATTCAGTCTAATTTTCATATGCATAAAGTGTTTGGTTTGGGTTGATTTCCTTTTTCAGTTCTGTTCCTTTTAATCAAAATGCTCTTTTGTAGGTGCTACAAAGTACTCTCTAATATTAAGACTAGGAAAAAATGGTATCTACTTGCTGATCAATATAATTTTGGTCAGAAAGTGACTTTTTTTTTCCCCCTCTGTCTATTAAGGAGCGTGTTTGGGACTAATTATAATTAAAGAAACAGACACTCGTTAGAAAGCAGTATCATTCTTCTTTTGCTGTTTTCTACTTAGTGCCTTGTAATGTTTTCTAATTAGTGCCTTGAAACATATACATCTGTTTTCAATTTCCTCCACTAAAAATTTTATTGCCCAGCTGAATTTATAAACTACAGGCTGACACTCGTAAGTAGCTCTGCCTTCACCTCTGGGAACCTGCGTGACACCCCCTGCCCTCCGCTTTCCAGTCCTGTTGTTCTGGGTCCGTGTGTTTTGCTGGGCTGCTGGGAAACCCTGTTGGGCTGCAGTGCTGTTGCTTGTCTTTGTACATCAGTGTGAAGCTTTTCATTTTGAAGGACGTGTTGGTTTGAGGCGTGTTTTGGAACAATTGGGACAAAACCCCAGACAGAGGTTTGGCAGAAAACAGCTGTATTAAGAGACTCCGTTCTGCAAAGTGACGTCCGTGTGGAACTGAAAGCTGCTGAAGGATGCCACGGAGCTCGTGTGCTGCTATTTCAGAAACTGTTAAAACTCCAGCGAGGTGGGTCAGGCACCCTGCGGCCTTTGGAGGGAGGCGTTGGTGTTTGGTGAAAGCAGAGCACTGCCAGCATCTTTTGGATTTGTTTACACCATTATTTTTCTGTCTGCACCGTTTACTCATCTGATTTCCAGTTCTTCAAATCATGTCTGTGTGTTTTAGATCAGCGTCTGTTCTCCTCTGTAAAACCATCTATTTCCCGTGCGTCTAAGCAATTAAGTTCTGGGTGTTACATGAAGGAAGGGCCAGATTTACTTAGTGTCAAAACTTAGAAGATATAGGAGGCGTGATCTGATGCTACTTCTCCGATTTACGTCTGGCTTCAGGTATTTTAAAGTGTTCTCTTGTGCCGCGCGTGTGTGCATCTATGTATTGCGTAGTTATAAAAAGAACAAAGCCGTGCACAAGAAAAACATGAAAAATTGCTGTATTTTCCGCACCTAGGAAGCATTCCCATTGGTTATGTGGCTGTATTCAAAAGGCTAAGACTTTTATTGCACTACTAGCAGAGGCAACCTTTCTTCATAGAGGAGCAGTACAAAGAAAGAGCACAAAAAACACGCACATCACAGTGCCTGAAATTCTGTTTGAACAACTGTATTGATTGGGTCTGACCCCTTTACATTTTTTTCCATTATTTGAAAAGGTGCATCTAACTGTAGCTGGATTGAACCCACCGAGATGAACTTTCCATGAAAACTTCTTGAGACACTTCTTTAGTTCAAAGCTTTGGAATTTTAAAGAGCATTTTTAATACAAGTCTGTTGAGGTATTCTGTGCAACAACCGTACTTTGAATGTTAAACTACAGGTAAACCTAAGGAGAAGGTAAAATTATAAAGCCTACCATGAAATTACTGGGAGATGGCAGAATAACTTTGAGCGCTAATTATACAAGTAAATAAAACTAGAAAGCACTGCATATGTGCACATCTGTGCACTGTTTACGTGGTATTTACTTGACAGTGCTCCTGGTTGCAGGAGCAGGTTTACAGAGTGCAGAACAGCCTCCAAAGAAAACGCTGACAGCATTAGAGAGCGTTCTTGGAGCAGCTTAAAGGACAGTGCTAGGGGGTTTTGCCCACTGGAAGAAGCCTTTTACCAGGGGCCACAGCGTAAGAAAGTGCTAAAGGAAGGAAGGGATTAAGAAAACAAAGATGAGTAGTGAGTTTGTAGGAAATAATAGCAGAGATGTGTCTGCAAAAAAGACTGAAGTATCAGAGGCTGAAGGTGGAGTGGAGAACACCTAGTGGTTTGCAGTGAGAGACAGTGAAAGGATTGAGAGCTGCAATAGGTGGACTCAAGCAAAGTGCTTTCCTGAAGGGACTCAACCTAACTGGTAGAGGGGCAAAGTAAGAAGGAAGAATACCTGGCAAGTGAGAATGAAATTCCAGTGTCCTACTACAAAAAATACCTTGTGGATGGGGTAAGAGAGTAGAGCGTTGATGGAGGCAGAGGGTGAAGGAGAGAATCACTGATGACTTCAAAACAGTGCTGTGCTAACGGGACAGTTGTCTTTTCTATTGGCAGCTGCTGTGCTCTGTTCTGTTAGGCTGAATTGCAGTTACAAAGGGCTAGTATGAGTGACACTCTGCTTTTCCCTGTAGAAACACCTTGCCCCAGAGCCAGGACTGGAAAAGGTCGGTCCTCCCCAGAGCCTGGCCCGAGCGAGTGCTGCTCCCTCCGCGTTGGGTGGCCTCTGCAGTCTGGCCTCAGTTTTGTTAAACTGCCCGGGCTGGGTTGAACTTTATCTCTGGAGGCAGAACTGAGAAAAGCCTTAACATTGTTTTTCTGGTTCATCTCTTGAGACATGGGATGTTTTGGGAGATTTTTTGAATCCCTGGCTGATGGCTTGTGCAAGATGTCACCCTAACGAAGTGAAGTAGCTGGCGACATTTAGTTACGGTGAGTTGTACCACTTGGGGGGAAAAGGCTGACATCAGAGGAGGCACTGCTAATTCTGTTTGTCTCTTGCAGTGTCTGTGGTGTAGGTTTTGTGACTGCTTAGTTCATGCTAAACAGTTCTTTTTCCTGTTCTTCACATTGTGCCTTTGAGCTGCTGCTTCTCCCAGTACAGAACAGAATTTTGCCTTCTGCCCAGTACGGCCGAAGGGTGTCTGCGGGGGGGTGTGAATGTGCGCACACGTGTTGATTCCATTCCCCTTTCCTTTGGTGCTGAGGCACAGAATTGGCCACAGCTGAGGGATCACTTGTCGTGGAGGCACCCACAAAACAGGCAGCAGCAGCTCTCTGAAAAACGCGGATTTATTGCAAACAAATTTGCCTGGCACTGCGACTGTCCAGGTTCAGGTGTCAGTTGGGAATTGTTGCCACACAACGAATTTATGAACACTAAGGAATCTATTCTAAGGAAGGATAGACCCAAACCGTGCACAGCTCACTGGTAAAGGGGAGAATCTCTCACCTAATGGTACCGAGGGGGTCGTTTACCAGCGCCGGGGTAAGGATCAGTCAGTCCCAGGGACGTACACTCGGCCGGTGTCCCGACCCGAGGGGAGAGTCTCCAACTGCACAACCTGCTGCTCGAGGAGAACAGACTCAAAAGTCGTT
>NW_010390497.1:0-8913 GCF_000710305.1 Buceros rhinoceros silvestris | reverse complement strand
TTCTAGGCACCAACATCCCCGGGGTGGGGGGGGGGCGGGGTGAGGAGTAGCTCCAGGTGCTTACCAGGTGCTGCTGCAGGGCCTGTCTGTTGTGCCAGCTCGGTGCACAGGGTCAGGGGGGGTCTCACTGCCACACCGCTGCTGAGGGGAGCGCTGGAACTGGCTGCCCTGCTCACTCTCCAGGTCCTAACCTGGATGAGAGGCTCAGAGAGGGGAGAGCAGCAGCTTGTGAGTGCAGCTGTGTCCCCTGGCTTTCTCAAAGCCTCCTCTGTGCCTGAGGACTCTCCAGTTGTTTTCACTGAATCCAGTTTAAAAGTTACTTGGCAAATGATTTTATATGCAGATTCTCTTCAGGATCTGGGTAGTGGCTTTATCAGCTGACTGCTGAGTAAATCTGATCTCTGGTTGGGTGGTTTTTTTTGTGTGTGTGTCCAGTATTGATTTCTTATGGTAAGAAGTCTTTTTGACAAAAAAACCACGATGTTTTTGGAGAGAGCTGTTCTGTTACTGCATCCTTACAAACAGATGACGATTAGTAGATTTTAATGGCTGATATGGGAAGGAGACTTGGCCCCAACAAATTAAGGATCCAAAGCTTCACCTGCATTTGTTTTAAAGCTTTAGCAATAAATACGAGGGTGAAAAGGAGCCAGTTCAGATTATCAAACCTTTCTGCAGTCTTTAATGTAGGTTGATGTCCTTGTGATGAGACCACTGACTTGCGATACGGTTTGAGAGAATTTCCCTGCAGGTCATGGTGGGCAGCTGTGGAAAAGTTCAAAGCAAGGAAGTTTTATTTTATAGGAGCCCTATTGCTTGACTGATGATAGAGAACCCCCTCTTCTGACACATGTTACTTTCCATTCTTCTCTTTTTTTTCTTTCTTTTTTCTTTCTCAACTAGATCTTCCTGCATTATGAACACCATAAATGGTACTGGGTTTGGAGCACAGTCAGTGCGGTCTCGTTCTGCACCTGCACATCAAAACCAAATCAAATTAGATTGAATCACTTTTTGTCACTTTAATGCTGTGCAAGAACCAAGGAAACTTTTCTTTGCCCACCGTGATGCTGTACACCTCTGTACTATTCAAGGTGCTTTTCTCAGGAAAAGTGTGTTCGAGGTGACAGTCTTTAACAGCAAAATCAACTTCTGCTCTGTCCCTTCAGTGAGGGTACCTTCATACACACCCTTTCTCTTAATTCCCTGACAGCTTTCAAGAGACTGATGCAAATAACTGTGCCAGGCTTTGATTTTGAGATACTGCACTGCCACTTATTCTCTTTGTCTCCTGCAGTTTACAGAGCAGCTTCAGTGCATAATTTAATCCCTGTACTGGGGACTGTAGCAAATCCACAGAGATTTCCACCAACCGTCCTCTCTGGCATCAGAACAACATGTGCATGTCGTCTTTGATGTGAATTCCCCAGCCAGAGCCTCAGAAGGACCTATAGCTTTGAAGCCGCCCTGTAAATTGTGCTTTCAGGAATCAAGTTGTCAGCCTCCTCTTCAGGAAGAAAGGGAGAGTAAACTGTAAAGCAGTTGCATAAAGCTACAGGGCAACTTACAGATCTGGTTTTCTTGGCCTTGAAGAATTGCTGTATGATGCTGAGGAACCTTTCTTACCTGGCTTAGAAGCATCCTCCTTTGTGACTGCAGGACCCTGTGGGCAGTGGGGTGTGGTGGTGCTGGTCTTGAGAGGTTCCCTAGTCCAGGGCAGACAGAAGAGGAACAGGCACGCTGGTGCTTTCGACCTGTTCAAGTGTTTTCAGTCTTCCAAAGCCAAATGCTGATAATGCACCTGCGTGGACCTTTGTGTACCTAAGATTTCAGTGTGGCTTATGATGAACAGATGGAAACTTCTACCAGATGCAGTGGTTGTTCTCTGACAGATGTAACTTTCATCGGTTGTTTCCTAACACATGTAGGAGTATGGGCATGCACTGCCTTTCTGTTGAGATGGAAATAAGATGGTCTTTGAGTTGAGGAATTTCAGTGGAATTTCATTTTGTTTGAAAAGACAAATGCAGTTGCTGTCTTTAAGGTTAGTGTCTGCTTCTGTGTTCTGCTGTCATCGCTGGGAGCTGCTTCCATACCAACCTGAAAAGCAAAGAACTGACTAGAATCAGCCAAGACACCAGCCTTGATTTTCCCTGTGTTCTGTTTTTGATGAGAGCTGAAACCATTCTGCTCCCGTCCATGCCACTACTGCTGATGCTATTGTACAGATGTTGGTAAAGCTGATTCCTGAACTAAAACACTTACTGCACTATCTGCTGAACTACATCAGCCTTTTCTGTGTATATGGGGAAGCTTCCTAGGGTGCCTCATAGATGAATCAGCAAGTTCTTAGTGCATTTACAAATGTTATGCAGAAATAGATGTGATTGTGTAGAACTTTTCCCGTTTCGAGCAGATGCATTAGGTCAGCATCATATACACGTTACACCAAACCCATCAGATGTCCACAGTATTAGGTGTCATACTTTTGGAGAAGTTGTGTTGTGTTTATTTTTTTCTGGTCAGAGCTGTTATTAGAAGAGTTTTATTTTTTACCCTTGTGAGCTCTGTTTGTACTTGGAACTGATGGGACAACCCTGTTTAACAAGGCAGGAGGCTGTAGCCGACTCCGGGCAGAGCTGAGCGGTGGAGGCCCCCGATGGTACTCCTTGTGGCAGCCCATTCTACCCGCAGAGCTCCATGGAGGACCTGCCAGCGGGAGCTGCTTCTCCAGGTTGGTTACACCGTGGAGAAGAACCCACAGGAAAGGTTGTACCATGCCCTTCCTTTGAGGGTACTGGGGAAGCAGCAGAGCCCTCTGCCTGGCAGGTGGGTCTACAGCAAAGGACGCTGTTGCCTTCTGACAGTGTCTGTGACGTGAGGCGTCTTGATGGGCAAGTCAGAGATCCGCACGGGTGCTGAGCAGCTGCGCAAGGGAAGACTGCGACAGCAGCACTAGCCTCAGTGCTGGGACAGGGGCGAGTCAGTGTATGTGCAGCATTTTGCAACCTACACCTTAATTTTGTAATTGTACTCGGGGCAATAAACAGCCAGCAGCCACAGCTAAAAGAACTTTACAGTGAAATAATGGTTTAAGTGGAGCCTGAGTGTCTATATGGGACAAAACTAGTATCAGCCTACTAGGAAAGTTAATGAGTTGATGTGGGGAGGGCGACTCTCTTCCCAGAGACAGAGCAGCTTTCCTAAGGCATGGTGAGGTTTTCTATCTTCACAATATGCAAGCAACTTTATTTTTTTGTCTATGAATTAGAAGTTTGCAGTATTGGGAAAACAAAAATCCATAATCACTGACCGTTAGTGGCTGCTGTAACACTGTTTTAAAACCAAATGAAAAATGTTGTATTAAATGCAAATATAGGAAACCAGATTAATCAAAATCTACACTCGAGTTTTACTTACAATCATGACTTTTATTTTTTCCAGAATGTAACTTATTCCAAGTCCTCCCCCCAATAGCTGATGCTGCACTGTTTACGTTCAATAAACCTCTACGATAGTACATACTGCTGCTTTCACGTGAGCCGACTGGCTTGCAGGGGTCTGCACGTCATTGTTTGTATACAGAAATGGAAGATTCTCCACAAGCATCTGGAGTGTTTCTTGAAACACCGTTGTGGCAGAATGAAGCTGTACTAGGGCTACAGATCAGGTGTTCTCTTCTCCCAGCAAGGAGAGGCAGTTTGATCTGTCTCATATACTAAGAGGAAACAAAGTCTAAAATATTCTCGTATTTTATGAATTACCTGGATACAATAAACTCTAAGTTTGTAGAGAAACGGAGGTGTTTAATTCTTGCTAGGAGGAGTTACTGAACTCCTCACTCTTGAAGCATATCTACCTTACTCAAGAGGTACAACCCTTCTGTGCTGACTTAGACCTCCAAGGGACGTGTGTGGGAAGAAAAGGAAGAAGGGCTTACATATGTAACTCTGTATTCTACATTTTAAAAAGCTAAAGCATTTATATATCCTTTCATTATCAAAGTATATTTTCTCTTTCAAAGTAAACTGGTTTCTTCGGGAGGAGTTATTTTTAACAACAGCTCAGTGCTATAGCTAGGAGCCAATAATTAAAATAAAAAAAAAATTTAAAAAATCACACTTTTCTACTGGAAAGTATGAAGAACTACAGCTTGTCCCCCTCATTACAAAGCCAAAGAAGCAATTAGCGCCTTCTGTTGTATTATGTGTTTCTAAAACATCCTCTGTGCAACTGCTGTAGGACTTCCGATAGATCCAGTGATTACCACTGTCATGGAAGTGAGCAATTTCTCCTCTGAGCCCTGTCAACACTAGCATCCAGAGACAAAATCATTGTTTAAAGCTCTAGTACGTCACAGAATAGTGCTGATACTGGTATTTTACAACTAATGCAACATCCAGTAATTCACATGTAATCTTAATAGTTAAAAATTCAAGACAGGTACTAACTAAAGAAACCAC
This sequence comes from Buceros rhinoceros silvestris, assembly GCF_000710305.1. Taxonomy (NCBI): domain Eukaryota; kingdom Metazoa; phylum Chordata; class Aves; order Bucerotiformes; family Bucerotidae; genus Buceros; species Buceros rhinoceros. The sequence continues at coordinate 4,450 of NW_010390497.1, read as the reverse complement.
TAACATGAAGTTTCCTTATCTGGCATGGAATAAGGGGAGGGATAGTTTAGATAACATTGTAGAGATTGGGCAGGAACAAAAAGAATTTATTTCTCCATCCAGTATTTTAAACACTTTACAAAAACCAGAAATATCACTGTGCCCATAAAAATGTTATCCATGGCAACAGAAAGCAAATACTACTTTTTGTCATCTAATGGGGTCTTTTTAAAATCATAATACAAAGATTTGTGCTGTAGCAGTCCTCCACTTTGCACTGTAACAATAAGGCTTACTGTACTTGACATACAAAGCTGTTACACCTGCAGTTATGATCCACTGGCTTTAACAAACATCATTTTGTAATTGCTTTTTGCCTCTTTTTTGTTTTCTGGAACCTCAGCTTCATCATGTTTTTCAGCAGCCTCCTCTGCAGACTCCTCTTGCTCTGACTCCGAGCCACTTTCGGAGTCCTCTGAACTCTCTTCAGAGGAGTGTCCAGCTGCTTCTTCTTGTTCTTCATCTTCCTGAAACTACAAGTTCAGATTATGAGGCAGATAAACCACTATTTCCTGGCAACTCCACTGCTGCTTTTAGAATTTCCCAGTGAGAATGTTTGCTTTAATGGCTCCTTTTGTTTCAGTACGAAAATGGGCTATGTTGCTAAACACAGGCCTTTACTAGACAGAAGGCAACTCCCCTGAAGTGGTTAACCCCGCCAGCCATGACACCCATGGTTTCATCAACCACATCCTTATTTAGTTACAGCAGAAATCCTACAGACACCTGAAACTTTCCAGACTCATTTAATGATCACATCTGTTCAGTGTTGCCTTATTTTGATGTGCACTGTACATAATGGCACCTGAGTATTTGTCATGGAGTAAAACATAATGAAACCCATGGCCAGATCATCAAGAATTCACATTTATGACCGATCTTAGAAAATAAGTTTAGCAAACCGCAGTGTGAGGAATGCTGAAGGAATCCAATGATACTGCTAACAAGAACGATCCCCAGATGGCTTTTTCTTCACGGTCCTAAAGCGCAAAGCCTCCGTGGCTGCAATGTGAAGAATTCCCAGCGCTGCACAGGTGGGTTTACTCACTCTGGGAACATCAGCTAGGTTTTTATGCAGTAATTGGTGCTAAAAGTTAGCAAAAAATTCATTATTGCACTTTTCGACTGGCAGATGAAGACATGTTCCTAATAGCATTTTTCTCTTGGGTTTTGTCATGTTTCTCTTGCTGCTCGTTCCTATGGAATTCCTTGCAAGTACAAGACCAGCTGGGTGCCAGCTCACTGGAGGGCTCTGTACAGCAAGTCTCCCTTGTCTGATGATTCCATAGCCACTTACTTTTCAGGTCCAGAGAGAGGTATGTGCCTCACCGCGACGAGAAGCTAAGATTAATTACCTCTCAGCATCACTGCAGTTATCCTGCCTTCTTATCTATTCCTTAGCAAGACCCCAATTTCATATATATATATGTCACTTTCTGTCCGAATCAGTCTTGACTACCATGGAGCAGTAAGCACATCATATCATTTTTCAGCACAGTAAGAAACGTCCGTCATTTCCAGGCATCTAAATGGCCACCATAGTGTACACAAATAGGGGTCAAGTGCCTGTAGTACAACTGTCCTTTAACCCAAACTGTGGAGGTTTGCCACTAGTTGTGGTGATTGGATTTTTAAATCACATATCATCTTATCTTAGAGAAGTGAAAGCCAAACTTTATGGAAGTAAACAACTTACTACCTCGTTGAAACCAAGTCCACAGTGGCGCCGGTTTCGTCCCGACATCGTGCTGTCCATGCTTTGTTGGTACTGAGACTCCAATTCTTCATTCATTTTCTTGTCTTCTTCCCCTGCATTGTCCAGTGTACTTTGGTTACGGTTCATTCAAATTCACAAAGACATCAAAGTACACGAAGTCACATTTTCAATAGGTACATGAAAGAGTTTAAATTTAGCCACCTTAAACTGCTGGATTTGAGTACTAGTGCATACAAACCATCAGATTTATAAGCAATCGTATCAAGTGTGCGAGCAGAATTGCTTTGATACAAAGATGGGTGAGTTCCTCAGACCTGATGCATTCAGAGTTGCACTATGCACAGTGAATGTCTGGTAAACAAGGCAAATGTAACCAGTGTGGCTTTTCTGTGCTTCCTGCCAACACTGTAACATGTCACAGCAAGGAGAGTTTCTGACCTTCACTACCTAACACGTGATTATGACGACTAAACCATGATTAAGATGTAGCAGCAGAAATGGGAACACTAGTGCCACTCCTGTTTATAGAGCTGTAGCTGAAACTATTTCATGCATCCTGAATTATCGGGAGCAGTTACTACAGCTCTACATTTTTCCATGTTTAGTAATTAGAAGAAAAACTGATTTTCATGAGCTACTTCTAGATGATGTCTACTTAGTGGTTTGAATAGTAAATAACCATTTTTACTGGGGGAAAATATGATCTGAAATAGTCCAGAATCCTCTGTTCTTGTAAAAGGTAGGAATCTCTCATTCTCCCTCGATGGGCCTGTTACTAGAGTTCTTAATTTGTATCTCTGTAAAATCAAAAGCTTGTATTGCAAATTAATGTTTCCTCATCTGGAAGATGGACAAGGACATAGAGTGTTAAGAAAAACAGCTGTTCTGATTTTATGACAAAAGAGCAGCCTTGATTTTTGCTGATAATACAGCAGTCCTGATTCTTTATGGCTCCTTTTGGGAAGCATCGTCTCCCTTCAAGGAAAATTCATGTATGAGGAAGTGATTCCCAGTCACTCTGCAGCTAAAGTAATACTGCTAGGCACCAGCAGCAGTAAAACTTTTCTTTCTTGTTTGATACCAAATTAAGACTGAGGACCTATAGACCCCGATTCTCAGGGCACCTGCACACAAGTTTAACTGACCATCAAGTACTTCGCTGAACCTGGACTTCAGAAGGCAAGCAAGTGCAGTCAGAGAAACTGTTGTCAGTAATCTAACTAAAGAAATTACGAACAACTCCACAGTCTGACCCGTCTTCAACTTCTGCCACAAAACCTGAAATCCCTCCCTGCAACATCTACAAAGTTCAAAGTACTGGGAAGTTCCTCAGTGAGTGTTTGATTTCCAACTTTGTATCAGCTGTTGGATAAACTGACCTGTCCTGAAGTGAGAGGTTGATCTGTGGTCTCCGATAACAAGGCGGCCAGTATGTTCTTTCTAAAAGAAAAGGCAGTTTGTTTTGGAGCTTTAGGGTGCGCTGACAGCTCTGCCAACATTCTGGAAATCTTGAGTGGAAAAGGTTTGCTGTCAAACCTTGACAACCAACTTAAGTTTTACTAGCTAACAGCTGCTGCCTCTTAATGAACTTATTTCATCTCTGTTTTATTGAATTTTCTGGAAAAGAAAGCCCAACAAGTAGATTCTCTTCACTCTTCCCACACCCCAAAGCCAGTTCTGTTTCATTCTGTTTCTTGCCACCGATATGAAAACTACACGATGCTGGACAGAGCACAAATTCAGGTTCTGACAATTTATCCTTTCGGTCTCTTTGGCACTATGCAGTAGTTCAGTCTGTGCATCTTAGCAATGATCCTACTTTTAGACTGGTCATAGGATCAGGTAAGACCGTCACAGTGCTCATTAATTTATCGGCTCAGTGGTTGCCATTAGCAGATGTATCCCTATAGGCCAGAACAGGCATTATATAGCAAGCAGCCTTATGTATCCAAGTAGAGTTAAGGTTAGTGGTAGTGGGATGTTTTAATAGGGTATGGCATTCCAACCCACTAGGAAGTACTGACTTTCATGTCCTTAATACAGTAAAATATTTTAGCTTACAAAAAATACTCTGTTCAAGCAAAGTAAACTAGTACAAGTGAAATTATTTTTCTTGAAAGTAAGTAGAATTGCAATATTAAAACAACATTCTGTACATGGAAAGAGCACAATTTACTAGTTTAGCAGCATTCTTTGCAAAAATAATACAGTTTCAGAGCAAATACAGTAGAAATAAAGTTTCAGAGAATTTTTCTCTTTAAAAATCTTTCCTGAATTATTTACTTAGGTTTGCTATTTTGCTGGTTTAGTCCATCAGCTACACTTTTTTTGAATTTTTTATTTTTTTCCAATGAAAGAGAATTTTACAGACCTAGCGCACAGGTTTGTTAGTTTGTAACAAGGACTCTCAAAAGCATCCACAGACAATTTTATTAGCTGGTCTGAAAGCATAAAGGGTGTGGGCTGGGGAGGAAGCTGCAGAGCAGAGGCTTGACAATTTCAGGACACTGTTTTGTCTGTTTTGTTTTACACCGCTGCTGGCACAACAGCTGCGGCCGCGAAACCCAAATCCTCCGTAAAGGAGAGTCCTAAAACAAAACTGCCTTGGAGCGGTGCCTTTTTCCTCAGAGCGCACAGCGGCCTGCAGCAAGCCTCCTTCCGGGGAGGCTTCGCTGCACCGCGAACAGAAAACCC
>NW_010390496.1:3782-4172 GCF_000710305.1 Buceros rhinoceros silvestris | reverse complement strand
TCGGAGCGCTCCGGGGCCGGGGCGAGCGCCACGGCCCGAGCTCCCCCCGCTCGGAGCAGCCCTGACGGTGTCCGTGTGCACGCGTGGTGGTGTTTACACTCGTGTAATCCTCAGAAGAGGGGAGAAAGGCGCTGCTGTCCCGGTCGGGAGCCGAGGGAAGGCATGAGCAAATTTTCCAGCCGCCCTGGCTTCGCCTCTGTCGTGCCAGATTGCAACTTGAGAGCATCCCTGCGAGCCAGCTTCCCTCCGCGGACAAATATTCGGAAAGGGTCTTGGTAGGAAACCTTGGGGGTGAGCGGAGCGAGGCCAGCCTCCCTGCGAAGCAGAGGGAAAAGAAAACAGCAAAGCAGCCAATGTATAGCGGCTTATAAAGGCAGGAGTTCCCTCACC
>NW_010390496.1:0-3645 GCF_000710305.1 Buceros rhinoceros silvestris | reverse complement strand
AAGGCAGGAGTTCCCTCACACTTATTTGGTGGTCAGTTCTTTCCATTACCTGCTCCATAATTCATTCACTTTTACAGTTGATTTATCAAAGACCAAATATTTCTGGTCGTAAACACTTCATTTCTGCTTTTCTCTGACTTTAGATTTAAGAAGCCCCCCCACTCATCTCCCTTTTAGCCTGTGACGCTGTGAGAATAAACATTAGAGAGGGTTTGGGCAAACACTCAGGATCCTGTGCTCAAAAAACCTTGGGTACTCTGGGATCTGCTGAGCCTAAACCCAGAAAAACTCGACCTCGGTTGTAAAATGGGGGTCCTCCCTCCCGCCCTCCTCTCCCCCCTCCAGTCCCTCATGCCCACTGTGCGATCCCGTTTGTGGAATTTCATCAAGGAGCAGAGATAGAGTTGTCATCCCTATTCAGCAGCAGTTTATGGCTCTTCCCTCAGCGGATTTTACAACCCACATTCCACGACCTGCACATTTTTACTTTACAGCTAGCCTGGTGATTTTGCTTTTTCCCCCCCTCCTTTTAATGACTGGATCTTTTCTTCTTTTAAAAAGAAAGAGGAATGGGGGCAAAAAAAAAAAAAAGGAATAAGAAGAGGATTCCGGTGGAATGTGTGGAGGAGAGACGTAGGGCTTCTGTTCACCATCCCCACTGCTCTGGGAAAGAATACATTATACTATAGATATACATCGCATTTACATAGAGAACGGAGTCAGGATCACAAACACCACATTGAGAAATTATTTCCAATCAGACTCCAGGAAATGCCGGGTGGAGGGGAGAATTAGGATCTGGGCCCTTTCCAAACCTGCTCGCAGGCAGCTGGATGGTGAGTGAGAACCTGGGGTAAGTGTTGAGGTGCTTTTCATCTGTGCACCCCCACCCCACAAGAGCAGCCCGGGGGTAACAGCCCCCCCACTTAGCCCCGAAGTCACCACTGTGCCCAAAACATCCCCTGAAATAATTATGACCACCACACACCTTCCAAGCAGGCGCCCTGATGACAGCTTTAGGAGAGGACAAATAGTTGGATTTGTGGAGGTAGCAGATGCCTCTCTTGCTCTGGCTCGACTGTATTTCTCTTTTAATTCCCCGAGCATCCAAAATTTCTGATGGCTAAATGAAAATTAAAGCAGAAGGTCAGAGTACAAGCGGAACTACGAGAGCAGGAAACTTTCCGAAGTTTCTTGATAGCTTGGAGACACGCACAGGCACATACAAAAAAGGCACCGCACGCCTTTCCTAGAGGAAGGGAAGTTAAAGCTGGGGTGGTTTAGGGGCTGAGAACAGCGAGGGTGAGGTTGGGAAAACTTCGAAGCAGAAGGAGCTGATCGGGCAAATAAAAAGTAGGGCTGTCCCAGCTTGTACAGTTCCTCCGAGAATTTTGTCCCCCCGTGGGACTGCAGTGGATGGGTGCTTGCTAGGCAGCACCCAAAGAAAAAAGCAAGAGAGCAAAACAAACCAGCAGCCCCCAAACATCTCCTCTAAACCCTCAGCTGATCTAAATCTACATTTATTTCCCAGGCACCGACAGAAAACGTGGCCGCCAGACTTACACGAGATACCAGACCCTGGAGCTGGAGAAGGAGTTTCACTACAACCGCTACCTGACCAGGAGGAGACGCATCGAGATCGCCCACGCCCTGTGTCTCACCGAGAGACAGATCAAAATATGGTTCCAGAACAGGCGCATGAAGTGGAAAAAAGAAAATAAAACTGCCTGCTCCGGCTCCAACAGTCAGGAAAAACCAGACGCTGAGGACGATGAGGAGGAATGAAAGGGGCGAGAGATGGATGCAGCAGACATGGAAAACCATGCGAGAAGAAAATGGGGGGAAATCACACAGAAAAAGACTATATATTGAAATAGATAAATGATAAGTGCATAAATAATTAAAAACCTTAGGAATGATACGTTGTGTTTCCTGACACTGAAAAAAATACTACCTATATTAAAGTCTTTTTTTTTTGTACAATAGAATGACTATCTACCTATTAAATGTGGCTTTAGAGTCAGAATAGACACATTTTTCTATGTGAGTCTTCCTATAGTACAAGTAATTTGTAAATCTCCGTTTGTACTTCGCTGTGTACTTTTCAGTATGAAGTAACGTGGTCGTGATTAGCACCTTTAATTTAGAAAATGTGACCTGAGAGTCTGGATGCAAATTACACTTAGCGTATATCGTCCTGTACATAATATGAATGATTATTATGCCTTCTCCCTGTAAGCTCTGTGGTTCTTTTCTCCTTGCTATGCTCTTTTGTCTGTGTATATTTTTACCTGGATTTCTTCCTTGTTAAAGTCTCTACGAAAAAAGGAAGAGGAAATAATATTGTGCTACGTAAAATGTTGTATATCAAAGGAGCAAATTATTTAATGGCGACGCGTTGCTTTTTTTTTTCTCCCCTTGTCTGTGATTATTCTTCTTCAAAATAAAATTGAAATGTCCAAAAATGTACCACCGCGTTGGGTTCCTTCCCCTTTTCTTATTAAAAATAAGACAGGAGCTTTTGGAATAGCTTTTTTGCAATGTAAAATAAATATATTAAAAGATTAATTTAGATTAATACATGCCCCGATTTATCATCTTGAACTTCTCTCTTTTTTAAGGACATCCACTCTCTTCAAAATTTTAGTGCCTTTTCAATAGATCGGCTAATATTCTGAGATATAATTTACATTCGGAGCTCTCGAAATGCGGGCTGCTCTCCTTTCTCTCTCTCCCTCCGTGATTGCGCCGGGGATGTTACTGAAGAAGGTAAGAGCATAAAGAAGGAATGTAAAGAAGCCAGAATGAGCCCAAACAGTCTTTCCGGCCCTTGTTTTAATTCTCGTCTTCTTGTAACTAATTTGCAGAAACCCGATCTATTTTGCCGTGCTTTTAGTACATACATTTTTTCCCTCTCTCTCTCTCTGCCCTTCAATTACTTTATTGCGGACTGGAACTCTTTCATTAGCACCAACTAATGTTTAGCATCAAAGCACGCATAAAATAAATTAAAGCAATTAAACGCAGGGAAAAAAATCAACAATGCAAAACAAAAGGCGAGTAAATTTAAGCACTTGCGCGGGGGAGCATCCTCCGCCGCCCTCTCCCCCTCCCGCCCCTGCCTGTTTATTTACATTGCCAGGCTGCGCAGTGAATTCGCGGGTTCCTCCCGCGGAGGCTCCACGTATTTTACTCCACAAATGCGTGCACAAGATGCACGGGGAAATATAAAACGCAGCCAGCTCTGGAAGGACTTGGCGATGGCAGCTTTCCACCTTCTCCCTGCCCTTCCCTCGCTGCCTCCTTGCCTCTCACCACCCACCACCACAGATGACTTCATGTCCTAAGTGAAGGCGCGCAGGGCATCATCCTTTAGCAGGTTTTAGCGAAAATAAGATGCCACGTCAAGCATCTGCGCGCCCACCTCCGTAATAAATACCGCGTTGCCCTATATGCTGCATATCTTAATTATGGGAAGCCCATTAGTAAAGGCAGTAGTTATTCTGGTTTTTGCACACTGAAATTCCCACTTGAAGGCAAAAGAGAGGGAAATCTTCCCTTTTTCTTGGTGAAATCCCCTGGTGCGATCTGTGCAGGAGCGTTCTGTATAGCGGGGGGGGGTAAAAAAGAAAAAAAATAATAATA
>NW_010390495.1:15670-17875 GCF_000710305.1 Buceros rhinoceros silvestris | reverse complement strand
TACGTGAGAAAGAGCAAAAGTAAATAAATCTCAGTTACCTAATTGAAAGGCAGAAGCGAGCCCTTTGTGTACATGGCGCTTCAGGGAGAGGAAAGCCAGAGCTCGGGGGAGACGGGGGGAGCGGCGGGGTGCTCAGAGGCTCCCCTTGCCCGTGCCGTCGACAGGAGATTTACCTCCGCCTTTAGCTCCAGCCCAGCTGTCTCCCAAAAAAAAAAAAAAAATAAAAAAAAGATTGTTAGGAGAAGTCCAGTAACACGGTAGAAAGGATGGGCGGCATGGAACGCTTCCCCAGCTGCGGGGAGTGGGGCGCACCCTAGCGGTAAGGCTAAAAAGGTGCAACTAAAAGCCGATGAAAGGAAATACCTTTTTTTTTTTTTTTTTTTATATATCTGCAAACAGCCTGCGCTGCTGTTAGCGGGACTAACGAAAGAACACGGCCTTTGCATTTAACAGTTTCAATGTAACGTCTCGTAGTGTTCTCCACACGAAAATACACCGATGATCTGCAGTTTGCCGATTTCAGTGTTACCATCCGGCACAGAAAAACTCTCAACCGTTTCTTTTCTCAGATTTGACCCTCCGGGTAGCCTTCCCTGGATTATCAGGGGGAGCTTTTCCCTACCAGTCCCAAACAGGTTTGCAACAATTTGGCCTCTTCACAAGCCAGCCTCTTCGTGGACACTGATTCCAGCATCATTTCCATTAAAAAACAGCAGGCTGGTGATTCTAAAGACAGTACAATTAGTTTTACTAAGCTAGGGAAAAAAAAAAATCAGTCCGTTAACAGACCTGTCCTGAAACTGGTTTAATATGCACGTATACATATTTCTAACAAATATCAGTACTTTTTCTGACACCTCTCCGATATATTGTGGATGCAGTCAGAAGCATCTTTACAACTGGGGCATAATATTCTTGATATGCAGATGCATATCTGGCTTTACCAGGAACGGAGAGATTTAAAAGGGCCTGTGTACTGTCATCAACACTATCTACGGTTGTGAGTACACTCCTAATCAGATGAACAATAGCAATGGCTTCTCACTTTACTCCAGGCCATCACAACTTAGTAAAAATAGCTACCATCTTGATCTACTATCATCATTTCCTACTATCTCAATTTTCCACCTACCAGAAATAGTGTTTTCCAAATGCAGTTCTCATGTAGAAATACAAAGCTGATTAAAAAAAAAAATTGTGAAAAAGGTTTCATGAGGTGTGAAAACATATAAGGTGATTGCTTCAAAAGTTAAAAAAAAAAATTCTTCTTACTCAAGTTCTCAAATTCCCTCTTTTAAAGTGAAAGTGCCCATTTCATTTACAAATTCATTTCTAAGGTTTAGTTCTGGAAATGTAATTGGGTTGTTTGCTACAGACAATTATGGACTTTTTAATAGGAAATTTTGCTCCAAGAGATCACGTTGGTGACTTCCATCCCTCCTAGGGGAGCACAGCAGCTGTTGTTCAGTAGTTAGCAGCATTAATCAGGAGTCTATGTCCCTCAGTTTAAAGCAGTGGATGGGTAAGGTAAACAGCTATAAATCCTTATGTCTTAGAGAGAAATCCTCCATTAGTCTATAGTATGAGAGGGTAAAAAAGGAGATGAGGAGAGCCTTTTCTGGCTCTGTTGTCAATATGGAAAATTTCCACACTAGTTCCAGCACCAGCTGAGAGAGTGGTTGAAGCACTGGCTGGTGCAGGAAAGAATTAACTCTTTAGGCAAGTGAAACCGGCAGCATTTTGCTCACAGGAGAAATGTCACACCTCGGGAAGAAGTCAAGAGAGAAATGACTACTTGTAGGCAATTATAGTGTCAGTCTGGCTATTCACAATACATAGGTTCCCTTCCTGTTTTTCTGAGGGTCCAGTCAGATGGACCCTGAGTCCCCTCAAGTGGTCTTGGGCATTGCTTACTGCTTTGTGCAATGGTGAATTTGGGCACAGGACACTGTGGGAAATTTACAGAGGCTTGTGCAAAGACAGGGGTGGTTTTTACTGCTTATGAATGACCCTCTACTGAGGCATTTCTCAGAGAAACCTGCTGCAGTGATCTGATCTGCTTCCTCACCTTCTGGAATGGAAGCTGATCTGATTTCTCCTCTTGCATCTGCTGTATTTGAATATGCAGTGGAAGAGTGATGGAAATTTTAGAATGAGCATGAAAGCGATTTTCATGGCTTGACACTTACGTACCAGATTCCTACA
>NW_010390495.1:11965-15560 GCF_000710305.1 Buceros rhinoceros silvestris | reverse complement strand
CTGCTTTTACAGACTCCAGAATTACGTTCTGTGGGTGTTTGACATGAGGTGGATGGTGAGCTGTTATCCAAAGGAGCATGTAAGGAACCAGGTCTCCTGGAGAACTGTCCTGGTAGTAGACCAAGAAGAGTTGGTAAAATGATGCAGAATGATGTCAGCTGGTTTGTACAGTCAGCATAGATATCCAGATGCAGCATATCTCCATTTGCCTGAACCAACAGCCCTACCAAACAGCTTATGAGCCCTGTGGTAGAAGTAGTACATAGTTGTATTCAGGCAATGCTTATTAGTTTGGTAATCTTGCAAACTGTGGCTGGCCTGCTTTTAGAAACTCACAATGTGCCTGTCAAGAATAGAAAGAAAAACAGTTAAACACATACAAAATTGCATAATTGTACATTGAGCTTTATTTATTCTCCTCCTCGAAGATCGGCTGGGTGTATACAAGTTTAGGAATATAACTTTGATGGTGAGATGACATTTGGACAAAACAGGGCACAGCTGAAATGGAGTTACTCTTTAAAGAACTGTGTTTCTTTTTGTGCATATGTTGTGGGTTTTTTTTAAAGAGAACAGCATGAGTACTGCCTGACTGCCAAAACCTAGATACTTCATTATTACAAATCATAAACACCACTAAAGTTAATCTATATTCTAAAGAGCCTCAAGTTTCATCTCTATTTCACTTAAAAATGATTCATGTGAGACACATACAAATTTCCAAAGAAGTGTCTATGCACCAAAGCCCTGCCTTAAATTAGGCTTACTGTTCAAGGCTCTCTGCCCTGTTAGGGAATCCAAAACTCAACCATAGTTCAAAGTAGTCAAACTTTTCAGCTACCCTGAAGCTGGCTATTCATTTTCCTGGTATAGCTTGACCTTGTCGTTTCACCCAGAGGACTCTGTATGGCAGTGAGAACAAGAACAAACTACTGAATTTCTCTTTTCCTGCAATGAAGTATCAAAGTACATTGTATTATTACAGTATGCATTCTGGAGCATCTCTAGACAAATTAGCATTTTTCTCAGCTTTCTGAAGTCAGAAACCCTCTTGATTTGATACAGCATTTATGACAGATAATCAGGAGCTGATTTCTAGGAAGGTTACATAACAATTTACAAACCTACTAAATTTTGAGAGATTTTTTTGACTGCCGAAACCTGCCTATGGGGACAAAACCTAAAACCCACAACTATGGATTAAGCACAATAAAAGCTTTAAGGTTTATGAATTATAATTTTGGACTCAAATATTTTATTCTGTTTTCAGTTTCTCTCTGTATTACTTAAATTCCGTAACTGTGTACTTTCTGATTCTAAAGTTTCCTATGAACCTTGAATTTAAATCTGAATAATCACAACTAAACCTGAACCCACCATGGACCTGGAAAACAGACATTTCTCTGCAGAAATTCCCCAAGCTGCCTCATCTGAAAGATATCTTCTCACAAAACCATCTGGTAATTGCTGGATCAAATTCCTTATTAACTGCAATTATATTTACTCTAAATAAAAAAGAACTGCATGAGGTTGTGCTATTGTTACTCAGTCAGACACCAAGGAAATAGAAGATAGGGACTCAGTGCCTTTTAAAACCTGAAAGGGCCAGAATACTTTTTTTTAAAAAAAATAATTATTTAGTGGAGAAACCTCAATTAATGTATTTAAAAGAAATTTCATAAATGGAGCAAAAGGCAAAGGCTGCATAGAGTTACCTTGCCTCTCCATGAAGTTACCTTGTCCCTCCATGGAGTATTTTGTCTTACAAATCATTAAAAATGGAGTAATTTTGTCCATCCTTTAACGAGGCAAGTGGAAGTAGGGGAGATTAAAGACATAACCCTGTCCTCCATGTTTCCGCTGTCCATCTGCACTGGACCTTTGCTCTATGCTCCAAGGGACAGGCACCAAAATTTCTTGCCCAAACCAACACTAAAGCAAACAGCTGCTCATTACCAGACATAATCTGGCTGATAAACCTAGAGGCAGCTCTTACATGTGGCAGTGTACATATTGAAAACAGAGCATTACTAAGCCTTCCGCGTATGCCGGAGGAGGACTGAGGCGTCCTGTGAGCAGCATGGAGCTGTGTGAAGGCTCAGGAAGCACTGAGAGCAGCTGGAGAAACAATCGCGGTCCTACTTTTGGAAGGAAAAGGCTGAGTGCCAGATGGCAGCCAACCAGAAGAGCCATGATCTAAACAAAAGCCCTAACCACCTCATCCCAAACAACAACAACAACAACAACAACAAACTGAAAGGGAAAAAAGAAAGAAAAGCAAAACCCTGAATAGGGAACTAGTCTTTTGGGTCATTGCAGATTTCGATGAAATGCATTTAAAAACAAAACAAAACGTGCCGTCTGTCGCTTTTTCAAAGGGCACATTTTCTCAGATACCTGGATCAAGAATATCTCAAAATGTTACCTAGCTAATTCGTAAGTTGGAAAGCCACTAAGGAAAAAGACCCCAACCTTTCTTCAAGGGGAGTTTGATGTGCTGTTTAGCCTGCTCTGTCATTTTTCTTGTCTCTCTTCATAATCCCTATGTAACCCAGAAACAGCCAGTAAAAAAGAGAGACCCTCTGCTTGTTTAATTACTTCCCGAAAATTTGACAACTACTGCTTCGGTCTCATTGGATAATCTACTTTTAAATTGCCTAGTCTTTCAAAGACAGCATAATTATGTGAGTGCATTCTACTTCCCTAGCTATACATCATGCCTATCAAAATTAAATGCTTCCAACATACCATTTCAGCATTTTAACATTTCACTTCTGTAATACATTTAACAGTAAATTGATCCTATACTTCCTTTCTAACAAATTTTCATACCTTTAGCAGTAAAGCACAGTTAGAAGTTGGATCCTTTTTCTCTGAAGAGAGAATAAAGTTATATAAAGAGTGATAAAGAGACCTATAAAATGCAAAACTTGTCAGCAGTGTTTGTGATGTTTAAAAATTATCTCCTTTATTTCTGCTTTTAAAAAAGACTCATTAATATAACTATTTTCTGAACAAAACATGTAAGCAGATGTAACTTCATGAGTTTACAGTTTTGCTCTACATATAACCAGAATAATAAATGTTATCTCAAATGAATTAATGTGATTTATGTCTGAAATTTTGTGAAGATTTCTTTTCAAAACAATTAAATTATGTACAAAAATGAAGAACAAACAGTGCAATGAATTAATTTAGCAGACTGTTCTACTAACATTTTATTTACATTTTTAGAAACATTGTTTTTCTGTGATACATATGATTATTTCTGCTTCTATATCACTGGAAAACCAAAAAAGCTCTTAGCAACAAGTATTGATTCATCATCAAAATATGGACTAAACATGTATTCAGGGTGCAGTCACTGCAATGCGTGTGTGTGTTTTTCAAAGCTGAAAGACCACCCCACAAGCACTAGAACTTCTTCTGCAGAGAAACAAGAAGCTAAAAGCAGTCACGAACACAGACCTCTCTCCCACATATTAGCATCGCTTCTGAGCATTCCTCTTTCAGGATATGCTGAACTTGAGGTTGGGTTTGGTTTTTTGTTTGTTCGTAGTGAGACATGTCAAAAAGCCACATTCTCAAAAGGGAG
>NW_010390495.1:0-11843 GCF_000710305.1 Buceros rhinoceros silvestris | reverse complement strand
GGAATGCATGCAGACTCTCATGGTGGATCCTGTTGGTATACGCACCACATGTGCGTATATGCATGCAAGCCAGAAGACTGTCTACAGCACATGTGCAGGTCAAGCCAACATGAGCAAAACCAAAAGCAAAAGAGGTAAAGAAACAGTACATTTAAAAAAGGAAAAAGAACCCCCCCTTGGTTCTAAATCATCAGAAAGAATGCAATATCCTGTTATCTATAGTACTAGCATCATACACAAAATAAAGAAACAAATGTTGCCCTTCTTTGAAGGGAGATAATAAAAGATTGATTCATTAAAAAGAAAAAAAAAGAGAATAAAATGAGTTTTTTTAAGTTATACTCAAGAAAAGCACAGGCTGACATAAGTTTTAAGCAGCCCAAATTTATTCATAATGGCTGTTCCTGTTGTCTTATGGAGCAAACAGTATAGACACAAGATGAAAGACAGGTAAAAGCCATTGGGAGTCCGGTTGCCTCAAACATGTTTCTAACCCACTGCATTGACCTAGCGGAGGTGAGCTTTGTATGCTGATTTTCATTTTTTTTTTCTTCTGCTACAGAGCTAAAAAAGACTAAAAAGCACCAAATTAATATGTTTTTGGGGAGTCAATAAAAAAATGCAAAAGAAGGCAAAAGTGTCAAGTCATAACATTAGATTATGAGAAAATAGTGGCACCACTTCAGACATCAACATTTTTAAATTTAATGTCAAAAAATTAAAATCAGTTACCTACCTGTTTCTAAAACTCTGGTTTCTTATTTCATCAATTTACCAAGTCAAGTTTCATTCTCTCATACCTTAAACACACTTACATGTTCAGAAAATATTCAAAATGGAAAATCTTATTAGAATTTATGGAACTTTTGCAGACATAACATATAAAATAATAAATGGTTTGCATAAATCATTCTTACCCTTTCCCCTACCTACAGGATCAAGGCAAGATAACGTGTGCAAGGAGGTGAAAACTGATACACAAGAAAATATATAAGCACAATCTACAGAAGTGAGAAGAATAAGCTTGACTCTGGGAATATTTGCAAGATCTGGGAAGAGTGGCAGTAATCAACTATGCATAGATTAAGAAATTTTACAGGTTAAGTATCCTAAACAAAAGTATTAGAGGTATATGCCTACAGCTGGACTCTTGACATCTTATTCAGCTCCGTAATGAAGTCTGGCCAACAATTCCCGTTAATGGTAGCGGAAAGTGTCCTGCACTTCTAAATATCACAGTGTTTATCGAGCTGTTTAAATAAGGTGTTTGGTTAGGCAGAAGGTATATTAAAGGGAGGGAATAACCTTTCAAACCCTACCATCTGCACACACACTTTCAGCGTACGTGACCTGCTACCGTGCATGGTTGGTGCTATTTTATTTGCAGGTAACACCTTAACAGTTTTCACTCTTACATGGTGTTCAACGGCACACACGGCTTCTCTCCATTTCCAGGCTTTATATTTAATCAGTCGCTTAGAGACAGCGCGTACATAGATTAGCCTTGATAGTTAAGTAAAAAGAAACAAAGCAAAACAAAACATGGTAGTTTATTTGAATGTAGTTGATTTTGATTAATCATCATGAGATTTGGAAAATAAAGACATCTCAAATTTCTGTAAAGAAGTATATCTATATTTTTTTATTCAGAAGAGTATTCCTTAATAGTTTTTACTGAGTATCCCATGCTTTCTTCATACTTAAGGTCAGAATAGTCACAACAGAATTAAATCACTGCTCTGAACTGAGTCATCGTCATGGAGTGATTTATAAAAATGGATTAGATCTTAAAGATCAATCATTCTATATGAAAGAACTCCAGGTGTCATCCCACCTGGAATTAATATCTAATTAAGTACAGCAATCTCAAAAGAGAAAAAATAACTTCTCCAGTAACTTATGCACATGTATCTTTTATTTTCAACTTTTCTTATATAGAAACTTATATAGTATCTGTCACTCAAGATCTATACTTTTGTTTCAACCTCAACTTTCAAATTCATATTACATTGGGTGTCCATTTAAAATAACAATTAACCTCTCCTAAACTTCTGATCCATCTTAAAAAGCTTGTACTAAAATAAATTTTCAAATAGAAATCTGACCCGGAAGTTCTCAAAAATGCCTGAAAAAGAAGTTGTTCTCATAGTGCTTTACAGTATTAATAAAAATTTGTTTTCTCTTTCCTGGTTTTGTATGCACTTGGTTTGTTCTCGAAGCAACAGAGTGTTGTTTCCTATCCTCTCCTTAAACCACATTCCTCCACAGAGTATTGCAGAGCTGCTACACAACTCTGCTCCCAACATACAGATAGTTTTCTCGGTTCAAAATTTGTTCTTGTTACATGGATGCTCCTCGGGGCAAGGCCCACGGGGGGATCCTCACTACAGCGAAATCTGTTTCCCAATTGATCATAACAGAGCCGGCTTTTTGGAAAGCAAGTACATTTGTAAGAGGTATAATGTTCCTGTAGAGGTAGAATGCCATGGAAGTAGAAACAACTCAGCTACCGTAGTCAGACAAGTATTTTCTTATCCTTAGAAAAACAAAATAAAACAAAACGAAACAAAATAAAATATCTTTATGAGTAAATGTAAAAAGCTTTTTCTCTGACAATCTGCAATAAAAAAAGCCCTTTGGGCAAAAGATTCCTTTTCTCCCCAAGGAATTTCTTTTTACTTTTTTTTTTTTTTACTTTGAAGAAGGGTACAAATTATTTCTTTAAACAGCTGACTGCAGACTAAAATTAACACTGTTCATTTCAATTATTATCAATTATTCGGGGAATCAAAAGAGTTGGTATCGTTTTAATTAAAATATTTTTATCAGATAACCTAAGCCTCTAAGGCCATATATTTGATTTTAATTAAAAAAAAATTCTGGTTGTGATCATTGCTCAGAATTAATATACCAAATAAAATATGGGAAGAAAGGAGGGAAGGGGAGGTTATATAGTGTTACCTGATAAAAGGAGACAGTAATATTTAAAATGAGGTAAGTGTTACACCGATTTATGATGTATTTTATCTTCTGGAGAAACCCAAGTTTATCGTAGCGTCGTTCAGTTTGAAACGTCAGTTGTATATCTTTCTGCTTTTGAACGTAACTCTAGGTTGAAAGGAAAAGGTTTGCCAGTGATGTGATGTGATGTACAAGCAGATCAAAAGCTTGGCATTTTTTCTCGGATAATTCACTTTTATATTGAAACATTTTTGTTGACATAAATACATAAATATTATAAATATCTTATAAATATCTTGAAAGAATATTAATTAATAA
Organism: Buceros rhinoceros silvestris; assembly: GCF_000710305.1. Classification (NCBI taxonomy): domain Eukaryota; kingdom Metazoa; phylum Chordata; class Aves; order Bucerotiformes; family Bucerotidae; genus Buceros; species Buceros rhinoceros. The sequence continues at coordinate 8,564 of NW_010390495.1, read as the reverse complement.
CACTTAACATGCCTCTCATCTTCATGGTGCTGTACAAACATCTATTAATCAGAAAGGACAAAACAGTTCCTTTTGTTTAAGGCCCCAATCAAACTACCCTGTAAACATCCTCATCTCTAACCCACTAGCACCAGGATTTGTATTTTTTCCTTCATTTTGAAAACAAAACAAAATATATTCATTCATAGTCTGCTTTCTTTTGTATCCATGACATATTTTTATCAGGAATCTTGCCAGTATAAAAGCAATCTAGTTTGTAACGAAGCAGAAAAGCTTACGTGGTGGCCTTCTAAATAAAAACATAAAGCCCACATAGCACCATGTTGATATTAATTGGATTTATTTTCAGTATACACTCCAAAAAAGCTTAAAATCAAACTCCACCTCTGTTGTGCGTGCGTGTAAAAGTGGCATAATCCTCCCAGTTGTTCTTGTGCTAAAAAAAACCCCCAGAACTAAGATAAAGAACTCCCAATGCTGATACCAAAACAGCAGGTCAAAGCCAATCAGCCACTAAATCACACGCCTAATCTAATCACTCGAAAGCAACCTACCAGCCAAGCTCCAAGCCAACCCATGTGTCACAGCTAGCGCACACAGCATGGCAAGCAGAAGTGGCACTTTGCTTCAGCTGCATACTGTGTTCTGGCTTTTAAGGCAGTATTGAATGTTGGGTTAACTTTTTTTTTAATGATATTTTAAGCCAGACAGGATCCAAGGGTTGCTATTACTGAAGGAGAAAAGATGGCAACAACTTGCAGATGAGCAGGATTTAATTTCTTTCAAGGTAGCAGTTCCTACCTCCCACTGATTATCAAATATCAAAGAAGCAACAAAATATCCCTTCTTGCTGACCTCCCCCTGAATATGCTGTTGGTTCCCAGCTCCTAGGATTATACCAGTGAACCATTTACCATTCAGAATAAAAAATTGTGGGTTGCTGGTCCCAATGTCTGAGGTCACTTACTTATCCCATTTATCTATGTTCACCCATATATCCAATACAGAACAGATTTCTCATTTTGAATTCGTAGATTTAGTTGTATATACACGCTTTTAAGACATTAACTGAAGGAAAAAAGTTGTGGCCTTCATTTTTATGCTCAGCGGGTTATTTTGCTCCATGTAAGATAAGCCAACCCCCCTGAGTTTATTTCCATTTACAGCAATTTGTAGTATAATGTATAATCATACTCTAATGATTATAGTTGCCTGACACAACTGTCGGCACACTTTCTTAAAAGAGTGCCAGACTGAAGTCACATGATCTTCCACTTTTCATCTTTGGAAAACAACTTTTTGGTCTACATTACAGTAGACGTGTTCAATATACCACTCATTTTTTATAACTCATAGCTTATTACCAGAGTAAATGGGATAATAACTATTGTAATCTACAAACCATTAATGTATTTGCCTAAAGAGATTTCAGTGTCTGGGCTGTTTACTTTACTGTTAACATCTCAGATGTAAATATAGGAAAAGAAATCACAACTAAATCAGGAAGATTAATTTTTATTATTACTCATTAAAAAAAAAAAGTCAAATTTTTCCAATTAATCAAAAGAAACTTGCATAAATATTCCAGGGGCCTCAGCTCACAATTTATGCTCATTATGGTGGATAAGAAATTAGTGGTTGTTGAGCACTCTTATGTGTTCTGGGGATTTAAATGAACATAATTTAGACATGTATGACAGCAGGATTTAATTTATGCACATGCAATCACTTAGCTTCTCATCATATTAACCTGTTGGATCCACTGGACCCATTCCAAATCAGACGGATGCAAAAGGAGAGAGTCCTATTGTCTTGGGGTTCTTTGGATTTGGCTCACTGAAGAAACCAGCTCTTGAAGATGTTTTCAGAACTTGTCTTGGCAAAACTCCTAGACACAAGATTTGGAACAAATTTAGAAGTGCCACTTGGGGCTTTAATTTTTGCCTGTGAGTTCTCCAATGAATGGCTTTCAAATTATTATTTGAATCATTTATGCACACACCCAGGCAGATGTACATACCTGGATGCACACAAAGATGTAGAGCATGAAGTCTTATTTGGGAAATTAAGCTCTCAACAATTAAGTTGAATTCTCTCTTAATTGTGAGAAGCATCTGTTTGTCTGCTGTTTGCTAAGTTTCCACCAAGCTAGGAAATACATAGAACTTTGCAATATTCGATGTTGTACTGGCAACAAGTCACAGTTCATTACAATATTAAGAAATCAAAGCAATTATAAAATAAGTTTTTGTGCAGGAGCCCATTTACTATATCTGTCCTTTTCCTCAGAGAGAAATATTATGCTTTTCAGAAACATTGGGCTACACTGATAAAGAAAGAGAACAAGTACAAACAAATACACTTTTCCCCTGTTCACCGTCTTAGCAAGCTCACTCTGGAGTTTTGGCAGCTGAGGTATACGGGGAGGAAGGTTGTGGACAAATCCCTCTTTTGCCAACCAGAGATGGGTGAAAGACAAATATGAAAGCCAAATTGCTCCTTTGTAATTGTTCAGGGTCTACAAGCTATAAGGCACTTCAACGTGCACAGGACCATCACCAGGAAACAGGAGAATTTACCCCTGCACAACTCTGAAAGAAGAGTTTTTTATCTCGCTCTTTTTTCGTTTTGTGATAACACACACTTTGTCTCATCGTTTTTTACTATTCATTTATTCACACCACCCCTAAACCAAACAAAGCACAGCCTCAGGCATTTATCACTGTGGTAGCTGTTGTCAGCCAATGCTTTATCACCTGTGCTTTCCGAAAGGTGAGCCTGGAGCACAGAGACCCTGTTGCTTACCACAGTCAAATGAGCAAGTAGGAGACCTAATAATAAAATTTTTTCTCAAGATTCCCATAGCCAGCTGCCAGGGATCTAGGTACATATCTATATTTTTCCAGTCACATACTGTGTCCTCAGAATCTGGAGGCAGAAAAGAGCCTTCTTCATTTAAATCCATTTCAATTTCAAGAGAAACTTTGACTTGTTTGCTATGCTTCACTTGACATACTGCCTCCAGGGCAATGCTCAAAATGACCTTATGTAACAGTTTACATTCATAATCCATCACTACAGAGGGAAATCGAAACAACAGACTCTTTCCTGCTTCATTCTGAAGGGCTGCTCTTGCTCTATGTTGTGTCTTCTGGAACAAACCCGTAACGAAGTCAGATTAGAACGACAAAAAACAACCTACCCAAAAAAACCCTGCAACAAACCTGATCTTTGCAACATGCATTTGCAAATTAGTTGCAAAAATCAAGTGGCTTAAAAATGAATAAAATGACATTTTTTCAAAGCTCAAAGGCATTTTTAATACGTGGTTGTCAGGTGACAAAGCCTGAAATATTTCAAGTATCACATCCAGAATAGATTAAATATTAATATATGCATACATTATCCCCGTTTACATGTAAAATTAACCTTTTTGCAGTGAAGATGACATTTAATGCAGATTTATTTTACCTTCCAACTTCTTTCTTCACTACCAATAGCATATTTCAGTATCTTGCAAAATAAGGTTATTACTTACCAGAACTGGAGAAATCTCACCCTCTCTTAACTTGAAGTTGACAGTGAAAACCTCCCTCATTCTACTTGTCAGTCAAAAAAAAAAAAAAATTTTTAATTCTTACCTCACAAAGTGAATGAATAAACAAATAAGTCACAGCAGGTTTAGTGATAAGAAGTCACTGAATTGATATAAGCCTTGAATTCTGAAGCATTCTTACTATTACCAGATCTAAAACAGTTTTGCTAAACAGTTCCCCTTCTTTGGTAAGAGAAACAAGAACGGAAGCTTTACAATAACCTTCAGTGCTTCTTGATAAATAGTAGCAAAGCCTAGTGGAAATGTTCAACTTCTTTATGATTAAAACCCAAACCTTTAATGTAGTTTTTGTTTACTGTGTCATAAGTGCAGTGTTGGAAGTTGTTGCCAAAGGATCATTGGAACAGGCATCACTAAAGCAGTGTCAGCCAGCCAGCTCTTTGAAAATGTTTCAGTTCCTCTAGTCTTATGACTAAAATAATATCCAGTGGCTCCAGCTCGAAGCCTGGTTAATACATCTGTCCAGAACACATAATTACTTGGTCATAACATTCCCCCGGCCACCAGCCAACAAACCAATCAGCATTTCTTCCTAACTCACTAGAATTTTTGCTGTGTCAAACTGTTTGATCTCTAGGTAGTAAAAATGCAAAAAATGGAAGGACACTACACTGGAAGGTTTTAATTTAACATAGTTTCTCATGGAAATTAAATCTGAAGAGAAACATGTTTTTGTTGACATTGCTGAAGTTGAGATATTCATTCTGCTTCAGGAACGATATTAACACATTTGTCTTGCAGCTTTTTACTTTTCTCTTCACCAGCTAATATTCTGCAACATAATTTCACTTTTGTTAATCGCTTTCACAAGGAAAGTCTTGAAAAAGTGAAATGATACCAGCAAATTTAAAAGGCCATTATGTGTGTAACTGCCGAAGAACATGCTGTGTACGCTGTGCATGGAAATGAAGCTGAAAGACATGAAACATGGCCTTGATTTATGGAGATGCTACTATCTACAGTCCTCCAATCTTTATTTGTATGAGTATATGTTTAATTTTCTGAAGCTGAATTTTGAAAACTCTAATCCAGATCCTGAGGCACTGGAATCAAGAGAAGCTTTTTATTGAATTCACTAGGACACAAGATCAAGAGAGCTGTAGCATGATACTTCCTATATCACATGCCAAAACTACAGCCAGGAAAGCACTCCGTGCACATTTCAGAATAATTCAAATGTTTCTCTATACAGGTCGGGTATTTCTAAAGTGATAAAAGAAATTGCCAAAATTCTGTAGAGAAAAACTTGAGCAACACTCTCAAATGTGTAACCTCAAAGAACCCACATAATTTCTGAGATAATAGTATATTTATTGCTCAAGTGTTGTAGTTTTATACAGTATCCTTTCACACAGTATCTATGGACCCACAAACACCTTTAGCTTATGGCCAATATTTAGAATTTAAAGGCACTGCAGGAACAGGAATAAATAGCAATGAACCTCTGCTGTCCACACTGAACATCAGCCATGCATTCTGGCAAATAAGAAACAAACAACGAATTTCTCTAATTTCTTTCACAAAAGCCACACCAGATATAGATACACTGGCTATGTCTACACTAGTGCACGGGTGAGGATGGTAAGGTGCCCCTAAACAGAAGGCTGGATTCTGTATACATCTTTTTCTCTCTGTAGGAAAAAGGACATGGAAGCAGGAGGGATTGGGAGGGTCCCTCTTTCAAATGGATCTAGGATGTGGTTCAAATTGACTTCCAGAGAAACTCAGAAGCTTTCCTGATTTAGATATTGCTGTTTATTCCTTATTAGTATGAAATCTCTCAGCACCTACTCTGTGTAAAAGTAGAACTTAAGGGATCAGAACAGTATACTCTGAATTTTTTGGCCTACCTACAATAAAGGGATAGTTAAACATTTCAAAGCTCTATAGGTTTGTTCTATGAGTGTTAATAATAGTATCATACATTTCAAAGTCAATAAAGATTTCCTGCCTTTAGGTGTGAGAGAATCTGTGACAGAACTGCAAAACGGTTCATTATAACCACAAAGCATGCCAAGGCATCATGAGGTTCTTACCATGTACACCAGCTTCTGCTTGAAAGCAGTCTTACTTTCCTGAATATAAACATTCAAACTATTATACTTAAAAGCAAATCTAACTCCTCACAACACTTTGAGCAAAATGGGAAAACATTGTATAACTTATATCCCTCAGAGGATACTTAACAAATATTAAGGATGACAGATTAAGTTCGGAAGCATCAGAACAATATTGCCTGAATTCATGCATCTACCCACATCAATTGCCTCCTTGCACAAATGAACTTTTATCCAGCTTTAATTCTGTGATCCCACATTAGATTTTCAACAGAACTCCTGTTTTACTTGGTGAAATAATAATAATGCATTTTTTTATGTCTACTGCATTCATTGTGTGTTTAAATATTACAGAGACCTGTTATGCAAGCCCTACTTTGAATACAAAGCTATGAACTTCATGTTTTTATACCCTTCTGCCCTTCTCCCTCACACCCAGTTTAATGGAATGCTTTGCAGATTTATTCTCACCCCCCCTATTAAGACCCATGAGATTACTAGTATTTTTATCCTCATAGAGAACCAAAAAATTCAGATCAAGAGCAGTCATAAATTTGTGAGACCATCTTAACATATATTGTACCATGAAAAATCGGACTTTAAATACGTAGATTCTAAACTGAACGATTTCAGCAGTAGTTGTGAGGGCTCAGTGCCCTGGGAGTGCTGGCCAATGGTGTTTCAAATTAGTTAATATCATTATGAATATAAAGCAAGTGTACGAATGAGAGCACTAGCATTTGCATACTTGCAGCACAGAACCAGCTCTCTGGCTTCAGATGTCACCACCCTCCCCTCTCCTGGTTCATTTTCTTAGTGCATAGAGAGAAAAGGGCAGAAGCATATCCTTCCTATCCCCTCCTCCTATTTTTTTTTTTTAATAAGGCATATTTTATCTTTAGAGAAGCAAAGCCAAGTGGCTGGTCTCTGGACTTGGTCAAACTTGATCTCAGGATACTGTGATTAATTTGAAGAATCCTGCGTGCTTTAAGGCAAAGGCAACCAAAAAACCCAAGTATCTTATTTGGAAATGTCTACAGGTTTCCGTGAAGGTATTCCCATGGCTGGGATTTTAGGTTAAAAAATTGCCTCTCAAGTAATACAGTCACATGGCATTTTGTCTTTGGTACAAAGAGCAGAAATGCAGTAGAACTGTAGATACAGCTCAGCCTTATGAGACTGTATGTGAATAACAGTGGGCTTACTATTGGCATCATGCTCCCTCTGGTTGCTTAACTTCACACATATAATCTCAGACATTATTTTGGGCAAAGGAATTTGTACACAAGACAGAATAAAAAATAATTATTAAGTCTTGTTTACTGGCCCATATCGGAGTTACATACAGTTACCTGCATGCCCAGTAACAATTAAAATAAAGGTACAGGACACTTTTAAGGAGTGGCTCTACCCATCAGCTAAATTAATGTTGTGCAACTAGTGGTGTATGTTCCAGAAAACCAAAGATGTCTTTTTTGGGGGGGCAGGACAACTTAGCCTTTGCTATTTTGTTATCCTACAGACTTCGAATACTTTCTAACTGGAGCTCATTATCTCAAACCATCTGCTGTTCTTCAGTCTTAAAGTAACATATGAAACCTCATTCAGATTCCTTGTTACAACAGCAAATATTGTTTGTTATCTTGTGTTTTAATAATTCAACTTACAAGAATGGGAATCAACTGATCAGATTTAAACAGTTGTTATGTGTTCACAGTTACATCCACAGCAAACACTGTTGTCTAGGTTATCTTTTATACTTAATGAAAGAAATGGACGTTGTAGGCCATGATTTCAAACATCTGTCTCTATTGTCTAAAAAGTAAGTTGCAGACTATGTGCTCAGATAGAAAGATTTCAAATGAATAATAGCTCTAAGAGTCTGCAATTACTTCCACAAGCCAATCAGCAATGGACGTATACATAATGGATCTGAAGTCAACACCACTTCTGGGTTTATAATAAAAACAACAGAGGTATGTTAATAAACATTCTACATTGAAACAGATAAACTAAATTATTTTACTGTTCTAACCAGATGTTCTCACTAAGTCAGTGACCATGTTCGTTTTCAATTACTTTGCGTAAGGAATTGTTTGTATACTTATAGCTAGCCAGAACTCCACAGCATGATGTGAGCAACACGTTCACTGGATCGTTATACCAGATGACACTTAAGTAAAGTGCTCTCAGTAGAAAACCAAATTCTGCAACTCATTTAAGTCACAGGGCAAGAACTATTTCAAAAGCACACTTTCAGCCTGCAGCAAGAGCTGCATATAAATGAGGTTGTATTTCAGCAATATCATGAGAACCGTTAGCTGCCAGCCACTTGCTAGCCAATTCATACTGAAACTATCAACTCATTACCATTTTTAAGCAGTCGTAAAAGCCTATCCGTAGAAAGACCACAGTGACATCTGAAGAGAAACATTAAAACAGGAGGCACTTGAGCAGAGCTGTCTGTTAATTTGGTCTAATTTTGAAATCAAAATGCAGCCTGGAACTGACCAAAGATGATTACTATGAAGTTCATTCCCAGGCTGGTTCTGCACAGGGGCACATCTAGGGAGATGTTGCTGCACACACTTGGTTCAGAACAGCAAGGTGGGGAGTTTTTGCTTCTGGCTGATTTCTCTGTTCCTTATTTTGAATCATGCATTAGATTCTGTGGAAAGTTCAACACTTTCCCTCACAATCAACAAACAGACATTGTTTTGTTTTGGTCGTTTCTTATATAAACTCCAAGTAACCCGATTTGAATTCTTAGGATCTGTATGAGGAGGATCTTTTATGAACAGACTCTACAGGTCTCATGTTAAAAGCTGGTATAAAGGGAAAGAATGACCTCTTCACACACACACATCCCACCCCCCCACCCCCACCCCCCG
>NW_010390494.1:23255-37565 GCF_000710305.1 Buceros rhinoceros silvestris | reverse complement strand
AAATGGGAAGGTTTGGCTAACCCAGGACAGGTTTAACAGAAGAAAGTACAGCAAAGCCAGCATTCCTTCAAAGCTTGCTCTCCTTCCCAGCTGCAGAAACTCTCCTTCTCTTGAAGGCCAAAGTGTCACGAAAGGTTGAGTATTATAGTTTAGAGTTGTGCTCGCAATACAATCCCTTCCACATAGCTCTCAAAGTCTAGGTGGAAAAAAAAACGGTTGAGCATCCAGATGAGAAGGTTGATTTGCCTCCTTTATACATACATATTTTTATATACTATAAATTATACAATAATTGTTACGCATATATAAATATATGTGTACATATATATATATATGATCAAAGATATCTATATATATGACCAAAGTAATAGAACCAACCAGACTTCTTGAGGAGAATACAATTTCTGATTTGTTTTGCCCAAGATTCTGTAGGTTGGAAAACTACAGAAAACAAAAACTTCATTTGGTGGGCCAGTAACTACCAGTTAGACAGGGCTGTGTCAGTGGTGAACAGATTAGGAGGATTCTTTGTTGAAGAAGCATCAGTAAACTGGTCTTCAGGCAACATTTATATTAATAAATGAGTAGAATGGAGAGAGAGGCTCAAGCACAGCCCTTCAGCACGTTTAACCCCTAGCACGCTCACAAGCACCACTGGCTGATGCCACACTGTGTTCTGCCTCATGACATCTGGTGCAGTTTGTCTAGCACAGAACAGCCAGAACAAAAAGACTTTTTAGAGGTTACTACTCTGTGGCCAGCAAAAGCCTTGAAATGTTATTTTATGCGTGACCTTGACAAATGAACAGGCTTGTGCAGTGTGACCACAGAGGAAGGGATCCGACAGCTGCAGTGCCACCCTCAGGCTACACAGCCCTATGCTGCAACAAAACGGTGGTAATTCTCATCACATCAGCTTTCCAAACAGGCATGACTGACTACTTGTCCTGCTGACTGTACTTCTCACCCTGCCTCCCACTTTCCAACAGCTATTTTGTGGGTTTGATTCTGCACATGCGAAGTGGAGGTGTGTTACCAAACTTCAGTGGCAGTAAGATCAAGCAATATATATATTTTTTTTTTTTCCTCTGCTTCTCCTAGTCTGCCCCTAAGCAGGTTTCTCCCATCCAAAGTCACTTGATCCTTTTTTCATAGCCTCACTCAGCCCTTTCACATTTCTTTCTTCCACCACAAAGTCTCTTGCTAAACTCAGGACTGCTTACCTGTGGTTAGTATCAGTCCTGCATATATCCTAATTTTATTTTATACCATGCTTCTCATACCCCCTGAATGCCTGTCTATAACTTTTCTTTTAGCAGTCCTGTCTGATGAACGTATTTCCGTAAACATTTTAGTGATAATTTACTGAGGCAGTAACTGACAGTACAAGTCTGTAATGATAGCGATTTAGGCTGGTTTAGAGAATTGGCATTGCTGACAATTGAGATCTGGATTTGCTTTACAGCAGATAGGCTCAAATTACTCCCCTCCACCAAAAAATGAGCAGAGTGGTATCGCCTCCTGGAGTTCACCCTACCAAATCTCACGGAAAACGGGAACCATTTCTTTACTTGATCCTACCCTAACAAGGCTGCTTTCCAGTCCATCACTGAATCTCCACCCACAGTGCAACCCTGAAGGAATCTGAGATGCAAGGGGAATCACACACAATCTAGGCTGTAAGTTTTGGGGTGCAGATTTCTTCTTTTACTTAGTTGCTTTCTCACTATCTTGTCAGAGAAGCGAGAAAAGGAATGAATGGGAAGTGTTAGGCTATTTGCTATACAGGAGTATAATCCAAATATTTCAGGTGTGGGGAACTTGCTAAAAGCAAGCAAAAGGGTGAACTTAAGAAACAAACAGGAGGAAGCCAGGAGGCATTTGTTTTCAGAAGAAAGAATTGAACAAAGTATGATCAGAGTATGTGGTCACACAGCTATAGATACTGCTCTGTAGAGTGTGTTAAAAAGCAAATACCTGTTAGCTCTGCAGTAACTCATGAATAGGAACTAGAATACAAGCTGGTTTTAAAGAAAATTATGGAGAGAAACTTGAAAACACATTTTCTTAGTCAGCTTCTCTGATAGACTATTAGAGGATTTTGTCAGCAGTTCTCTGTCTACGTAAGGTCTCAAGGGCCACCTGACCAGGTCAGGTCAAAGCTCCCTCTGGCTATACATCCTATTTCTGACACTGGTCAGCAGCAGACTCCTAAACAAAGTAACTCGAGAACCAGTCAGCCTACAACGAGGCCTCTGTGCTAGCAGAGGTAGTTAAGGGATACAGTTCTATTTGCATCTTTGTGATTAATTGCACATTATACCACTCCCTTAGATTCTTTCTGAGCCCATTAATACTTTTGGATTTATTAGGATTTAGTTCACAAAAGCATACTTGACACTGCAGCTGATATGTACTGCAGTATGTGTAGTTGTTAGCTCTCCTGGCTGCATAGTCGAACCATTACTCAACCACAAACCAAAACCACAATATGATCCTTTCTCCCACCCTTATTTTTCAGGAACAATACAAGAATCATTCAGAAAACACCCATTTTTTTTTTTTCTGCTTATGTTAATGATAACAGAAATGAAGAATAAGATTCAAAAAACATCTATGTAAGGATCTACATGTAGCTTCCGTGGAAATCCTCAGATCTTTTCTTGCTCACTTGGCAGGTTTGAAGCAGGGGATCCAAACAGCAGCAGGAAATGGGTAACCATCGTGACAACCTTCCCAAAACGGGGTTTTGAAATCAAAGACTTGTCTTGGACTGGAGCTGCATACTGTCTCCCGTGCGTTCTCTAATGTGGTGGTTACTGCATGAACAACACTGCTTTCTGCATGCAGTCTCAACTCCTTAGCTGCATGTCCCAAGTGACAGTATTTCCTTGCTATATATGAAGACCTCCTCAAGCAGATGGCAAAAAACATCAGACAGAAAAGTGTCAGGAAAACCTGAAGCTGTAAGCCTCTGACAGTCTGTGACTGTCAGCTCAGTCCTCCTCGCTGGTGTCAGGTGCTGAAGGCAAAGGTAGAGGACCAAAAGAGCACAAAGCTTTGTCTGAGCTGTTGAGTCATTCATTCTCCAAAGAGTAAGGGTAGAGTGAAACATTGTCAAAGGCTGGAGGAATTAAGAGGTCCCTAACGGTATCCAGGGAGAGGATGACCACAGCAGTAGGATTTCCCTAAAATGAATGCAAGCCAGTAAAAAAAGGTCAGGAGAATTAAAAGAAGAAATGAAGGTAAGTGAGCTTCAGTGCATCACACTAAATTGAGGACAAATTAATAGAAAGATAGACTAGGATGGCTGAAATAACACGATCAGGAAATGAGAGGTAGAAGCACAGTCAAACAAATCTGTCAGAAGCACTGCGATTATTTTTGTCTTGCTCTCTGCTGCTCATAAGCTGATGGCAGATAACAAGAGTTTGGAGCTCTAAATAAAACAGAGAATCATAGAAGTGTCCTGGTTAAAAAACAAAATGAAACAACAAAACCAACCCAGAACAACAAAAAATCCAGCAGTGCTTCAGTCTGAGATAGCATAACTAGTGTGAGAAAGTTAGGAGTCACAAAGACTATGTTCACATCATATTCATATATATCACATGCCTCACATTGTGTTTATTTAGAAGTTTTCAGCAGGTGTGCTTGTGAAATAATGCCTACATCCACCCAAAAGAAGCCATGGTAAAACCTTCTGCCCTGGAGCAAAACATGGCAGATTTATGCAAACATTCACATTCAGCAGAGACACACCAGCTACATGCAGCTGCACCAGCTTCAAACCAGCTTCAATCCCTGACACAGGGGACCGGCACCTATTGAGTTTTCCCTCGGCATTGGTATCCCTGGAGGGGATAATCACAGGGCTGCTTTTGTAGTAGTTAACCTCTCTTTTAGAGGAGCACACAGAAGCCAACTGCCTTCAGCCTAGTACATGGCATGTGCAACCCAGAAATTCCAGCACTAAGGCTGTCACACGAATAGTGCTAAACACACACAAAGAAAGAAGTGAACACAAGAATTTGCTCTGTGGGAAACATATCATCACCAAAACACTGCTGTAGTCAAACTGAGAGGGGTTGCTGTTACAGGTACAGAGATCTAGCTTGCTTGGTAGTCCCACATCCCATCAGAGGAATGTCAAACACTTGTGTTCTTTTCATTGTAACCTCTCATGAATAGTCTGAATAAAGTAAAAGAAATAAAAGTCTTTAATGTGTTAGGGTACTCAAACACAATGGGATAACTATAAATAAATACATGGACAGATGTTCTGATCTTTGTTCTGATAATTTTGCAAGCAAGAGTCACTTTCATGTAGATACCTGGGTAAAGCATGCAAAACCATAAGTGGCTGCTTACAGACTGCTTTAGCAGGAGGGCTGGACTAGATGATATCCAGAGGTCCCTTCCAACCCCATAGAATTCTGTGATTATTATGTTTTCTGCCTCTGAGCTGCTTCCCTACTGCAGTGCCTAATGCACTGAAGATGTGTATAATACATAATTGCATTCCTGACCAAGAAATATTTCCCCCTCACAATACAAACCTAAGTAAATAAAAATGCACTGAAACTGCATTACAGCAACTGTTTTATTCGTATCAGCCTACTACTATACCAGTCTACTAGGAATTTGCTAGACTCCTCTTTAAGTAGCAATTTTCTGAGTAGGTGTTTTGAATGGCTTTTTAAAAATCAGCAGAAATATGCCTTTCTTTTAAAACTAAATTTAAAGGTAATTAGGCAACTCCTCAGATAGAAGAATGCCGTATTAGCAGAGGCAGGATGTTCTGCTCAACTTCACCTGAAAACGTGTCAACACTGACTGGAGAGATCTGCTTGCACAAAACAGTGTTTATTGAACACTTCCTTTTAATGCCAGATGAATTCAGTTAGCATTAACTAGAAGTTTGGTTTTGATTACAACCACTGAATAGCCAGATTAATTTCTGAGGCTGCAAAATACTGGGCAGCGTATGAACTCTCTTCAGTTCCCAAAACTATAAGACATTTGCAAGCCTAGGTTTCTGTGGGTTTCATTCAACTTTTAAATCTGTGGATTCAAATCCAGTTTGTTCCGGTATTGCCATAACTCAAAAGTCAAAACAAATTGCAATGAAAACATTTTTTCCTGTTCCATTGATTGTATGAGAGCAATGTTTTGGTATTATCCAGTTCTGCAGAACTCTGAGAGTATCTTAGGAGCTGCTGTCTTTAAATTAGACCAAATAAAAGAATCAAAATCAAGAGACCAGGGAGCTACCTCATCAGCATGCATGAACTGCTACGTTTCCACTTACGTTAATAAAACAACACTGATTTAAACTAGCAAAGGCTTGAGAGCCTGACTAAAACCAGTCATGTTTCATTTGAGAGAAATGGGAGCAAGAGGTGGGCTTCTGCATCAAGAAAACAGAGAATAAATTGTAGGTAATATGAACAGGCTGCAGTGAGAGGTAACTAAGATAGCAACTAAATACATCACTCAGAAAAGTTACGAAGGTATTTTGTGGGCAAAACGACAAAACTTCCCCTTTCATACTAGGGGAAACTTTACTTCTAGAAATGAACTTACGAGGTAGCATGATTTTTGTTTCTTTTGTCCAAAACTGTTTATTTACACTCATCACTTCATGCTAGTATTGTGATGACTTTGCTTGTGCTGTTTCACGCACCTCAGATAATAGCTAGCCTTTATTCTGTTTCAGTGTACCAAAGACAGTCCTCCACATAAAAGCAAGAAAAGCAAAGTCGTTTATGCAATGGCCTCCAAAGTTCTTTTGGATAGTTATAGTGGCAAGAGAAGATATGGTGACACCTGCCATCATAACGAGTGGCTGGGTTTTTGCACCAGCTCTGGCCCGCATGCTTTTATCCTGCGTCCCCAAAGCACAGCTTCAACTCCTCATCCTTATAATTTTATTCTATACCATGTTAAATTAGGCTTGTATCTCCCCTTTCCTCCTCAGCTTTGTACTACATACTTTATCGTCAGTTAGGTCTTCCACAGCTTCTTATGGCAAGAGTACTGTTCCCTCCATGGGTAGATTCCTCTACAGCTCTTGGGAACCAGAAACAAACTCTGAAATTCACCTGAAATCAGACACAGCATCTGCAAGCATTGGCTTTTGTTTCTTCCTTGCACTTAAGAACCCAGAAAGCAAGAAGAAATTGCAGCTCATTACGAAGTTTACAGAGGTTCAAAGTTGCTCACTTATCAAACTGGCTCTTGGTGGTAAGAGAACCTGCCTTGCTGTGAATCCTTATTCATGGGATTGGTAGCACTTCAAAAAAACCCAAACCATTACACCTTATCCCCAGTGATAATTTTAATTTTTAGATTTATCAATTTAAGACCAAATTTTGTATCACTGCTACTGGTATTACTGAGTTGCAATGTCCAAGAAAATAAGCTCTGCAGATACAAAAGACCGCCTCTACATAGGACACAGAGAGCTTATAATGCTCACAATCCTTCATGTATTGGCAGGTATGACGGCAGCTCTGAAAGTAACACCTCCTATCTTATTATGCTGGTGGTCTGGCAGTAGAGGCTGAACCCCCCCGCCAATATTCTGTTGAACTTTGTTGCCGTGCCAGACGGGAGCAGAGGGGCAGTCTGACAACCTGGTGTCTGACACGACAGTGCGTATGAAGCAAACGGGTGTAACTGAGTTTCTCCACATGGAAAAAATTGCACCCATTGACATTCATCAATGCTACTGAACTCTTATGGAGACCCAACAGTGGGTGTCAGCACAATGAGACGGTGGGTGGTGCATGTCAGCAGTGGTGACAGTGATGGTGGGTCCCCTTCACTGGCACAGATGTTTAAACGAGTGTGGCATGCAGGCTCTTGTTCATCGCTGGCCAAAATGCACAGCCACTGGTGGGGACTGTATCAAAAAAGAGTGTTTTGTAGATGAGAATTTGCTCTGTCAAATAGTGTCATTGTGCGTCTGTTGAAGTTTCCATGGAAATAAATAGGAGGCGTTACTTTCGGAGCAGCCTGTGTACGTTTTTATAAACACCTTGAGATTCACAGATCAGAACCACATAACAATGCTATTATGGATTACGATAGCTTCCATTACATTAAAAACCAAATAATCTCCTGTCCTTTCCTCTTCAGACAGAAGTTTGTTGATTTTGTTTTGGTTTTAGTATATTTTATCAAAACACAAATTGCAGCATCTGCCTTTCATGTGCATAACTATACTCGTTCATCCCACAGCAACATCTCAAATACTCTGTTGTTTGCAGGATAACTGTTTGGCCTGTGTGGGAAGACTTTCTAAACCTGTTGCTCTGCAAGATACTGTTTTTTACCTCTTGTTGGATGGCACAGCTATTTCAGAATCCCACTAATGGTAAAAATACTCTTCCTTACACAGAATTCCTTACACAATTTCCTGCACTTTCACAAGAACTCATGGAACAATCACCACTTATTTGCAACAGTTGTTCCTTCAACTGTAAGAATTAGTCATGAAAATGATCCCTAAGTACTATGCATTCATGTGTGGTCTATTGTAAAAGCAGACAGAACAGCTCCCTCTTTGACACTTGTGTTAAATATAAACTAAGGTTCTTCTCACTGTGGTTAAATGCCGTTCTTTTCACAGCCTGTCCCAAGTTGCTAAATGTAGCCAGTCAAGAGAATTTAACTAAGACCGTATCTCTTATCTAGTCATTTACTCACCAGAAGACATAATTAATCAATTTTTAGCATACAAGCAGGTCAGCAGCTGTACTGTTTTTTGTTACCAAACTGAAAAGAAGGTAGATGAGAAGTTAGGAAATCACAAATCCTAGAAACTCACTAGGAAAAACTCCTATAAAATTTAAAGCACAGTTTACTCATCTGCACAAGATGAAAAGGCTTAGTTGGAGTGTCTTACAAGTGAAAACTTGAAAGTCAGAGAGTTTTTGATAGAATAGAAAAGAAAATCAAGGGAGAAATTTGACTCAGTGGTTCAATGCACGGTTCACAACTAAGCTACCACATTAGTTAAGTTTTATCTTTATCAAATACATGCTGTTTGCATTGATCTACCAATACATTAAAAGCAGTTTGAAAGTCTTGCTGCATGATTTCTAGCAGCAGTTCTTTAAAAAAAATGTAAAGATTCACATTCACTCCTGTCACAGGGTGAATTTTTACAGAAAGCATGTTTTTGTGATTAATACCAGACATTACACAGCATACTATGTAATTTTTTACCACAGAAAGCCATCACAACCTTGAAAGTCAACTCACCTGCTCTCTCATCTACTGTACGAGGTAATTCCCCATTTTACAGGGAAGTCCATGGCTCGTTCACTCACACTTGTAGAACGCAAAGATAGTTGGAAGTAATTTTCTCAACACAAAAGATTTTAAAATTTGCCTGTAACCCTTTTAAAACTACATCTACTTTGATTCCAGTATATGAAAAATCACTGTGTTAGCTCAGAAGTAGCAGTTCAGTGGTTTTTGGACCTATTATTCCTCTGCAGCACGGTATATTCACAATTTAATTGCTAGGTCACGGTACGGCTGCTTTACAAAGTCAACTGACTGGAATACCTAAAGCTTTGACCGAGTTCTGCACAATGAGACAATAAATCAATTGGCATTTTTTCCTTTCAGGAACTGTAGCTCTATACACCATTATTTTTATGCGAATAACTTTTCCTTAATTGTGTAACTATGGATGGAACAGAGCCATAAATTCAAAGCCAAATGGCTCTGAGATTCAGGATGTCAAAATGTGAGTTCTTCATAGATTACAGACAAACTTAATTGTTTCAGTTAAAACCCACGCTGGAAAATCAACCAAGTTTGAAGCTGTTTTATTCTGGTTTCCAAGTCTGTTAATTTTTGATGGGATACAGAATGTTCTCATTTGCTACTCAATCTGGCATCTGCAAACAGTGGGAAACAAAGAAAGCCTTTTTTTTTTTTTTTTTTAAAAAAAATCTGAATTTTTGATGGGATACAGAATGTTCTCATTTGCTACTCAATCTGGCATCTGCAAAAGTGGGGAAAAAAAGAAAGCCTTTTTTTTTTTTTTTTTAAAAAAAATCTGCTTGGTCAAAAATTTTTAAATGTATACTAGACCCACAGAATTCTATCTTTCAAAGAGAATTCTGTTCAGTGATAAACTCTTATTTTCCATCTGCAAAGTTTATTTAGCACATCCTGCTGTTATGAAAAAAGCCTACTTTTACAAGTATTATAAGAATTTTTCCTAAAATGCTAATTTTCATGGGTTTATATTTACAGTTCTTCAAAAACCTTCCACCTGAAATACATTCACTGAAAAACCTACTCTGTGCTCCATACAAGGGTCAACATCAAAGCCAACTCGTAAACTTACTGAACACAGATACCGAACCACAATTGTGCTAAACATCTCTTCTGCAAGACTTGCACATAGGTGTTGGTGTTCTACTAAAGCTGGCCAAAAACACAAGCAGCAGACATACCCAAGTTATTCCATATACCTGCCTGACTTCTCAACTACACTCTACCATCTTCTGCATCCAGGGCATTGAATAAAAGACAATTACCTGCTGTACCTTCTCCTCTGTTCCTCCCTAGACATTCCCGGTTCTCCGGTACTCTCCTGAATGCTTTCACATTCTTACATACTTCATCCTTTTCTGACAGAGCTGTGCTGTTCTGAATGGTGCTGTAATGAAAAAACTGGTGCTGAGCCCAGAGCAGTAACTTTCTAACTCGGCCTACCTGCAGCCAAAACAGAGCCTGAGAGCAGCCCAAAGTAACTTCATCTGACTGTGAGTAGAAAGAGCTTATTCCACTAGGAAATGTGCAGGGGCAGAAACCTCTACCAAGTGCTGTAACACCTTAAGCCACTAGAGCTGCTTGTAAAGCCAATGTCTTACTCAGGCCACAGCGTATGAGCTGGGATAACCATATATTTTCTAAGGCAAAACACTGTTCATACTACTGCTGACTCTGTGCAAATGAAGTCCAGGAAAAAAAACACTGTCTGAGCAAAGCAATTTTTGCACACTTGAACTTCCAGCCCTTCTCTGCTGATAACCCAGTCACACTATTCTTCAAAATCCTGATCTGTGACATCATGCCTGAAGTTCATCTCTCTAATCCTACAGAGAAGGCATGACAGTGTATTTGTTCTGTAAAGTAGTTACATACATTAATGAGTTGAAAAGAGTAAGTAATAGCTGCTCTTATTCATGGCTGCAGTATCTTCAGTGAAATCAAATCAACCGCAACAGG
This sequence comes from Buceros rhinoceros silvestris, assembly GCF_000710305.1. Lineage (NCBI taxonomy): Eukaryota > Metazoa > Chordata > Aves > Bucerotiformes > Bucerotidae > Buceros > Buceros rhinoceros. The sequence goes on along the minus strand of NW_010390494.1, from coordinate 27,305 downwards.
ACTGAATTTGACCCTGGCACGTATTCCGTATTGTATATTCTTAGGGCAGGGCATGGCACTGTAACATGATAAAGGCTGAAATACAGCACACACAGTCACCTGCACCTTGACACAACTAGGAAGCTTTGAAAACGTAGTGCCAAGGATTTCGTTGCGGAGTTATCAACCAGTCCAAAAGTATCCAGCCCCAAATCCACCTGTGTTTTTCCTCCTGTGGCCATCTGCACTAGCTAGAATACAATTAACACATGCGAGCTCACCTCTGCTGTCACCTCATGCACACTTTGGTTTCACAGCCACACCTCTAACTGGTAGCCACTCATTCCTCTTTTAGAGGATACCACTTCCGAGACAAGTATCTGGCTTCTTTTTGCAAAGCCTTCAACTTAGACCTCTTTTGACTAACTTTGAGCAGGCTATAGGCATTTCCCAAAATATGAGTATTCTTTTTTGTACAGAATGGATATACTAAATATGCGACCAGAATATTGGGGAAAAGAGATAAAACTAAGTCTAAATATTTCACTCTCTCCTAAACACTAATGTTTGAACCAGACAGGCAGGCAGGCAAACTGAGTGCTTGCAGCAAGCCTGAGAATCTCCCTTCTCAGGTCTGGCCTCCCAGCTTTCCAGACAGGCAGTCAGGTTCAACTTTCACAATTCATTCTGCTCCTGGGAACCTCTCAGCCCATCAAAGTTCTCAGCTGTGTCACTACATGGGATGTTCCTCAGCTGAGCCATCTCTTGTGAAGTAGCACCAAACGAGCTGAGTACAGAATTTCCTGATGTTCAAATTAATGCGAACAGGAAGAATATTTAAAAATGGTAGCAGAATGGGCAAACACATATTTCCTATTTTGGCATAGATGCATATAAAGGTTTTTAATCAGGACACACTTGTCAGTCATCAGAGAGCAATTAGGCAACGTGGAGAAGCACTGGTGCAATCATCTGCCACATTCCAGCCCCAAGGAACTGAACTGACCACGTGCAGTGAATGAAATTACAGTATCGTTAGAAAGATGTGCAGCAATCGGTGCCACCACGACCACAGCAGAGCACGCAGTTGCTACAGCATTTTGGCTGGCTTACAGATGCAGACACAGCCTGGTGTTCTGCTCACTGACAATCACAGGGCTTTTATATTTGATTGCAGCGAGGCAGGAGCTGCAACAGAAGCATGTCAGGCCCAATTATGTTCTTTTCACAATTTTATTTATCAGCGTATACTTCCTTGCTGAGTAAGTACCTCCACAACATCTGGAGAGTACTGAACAAGCCCATGGACATCAAAAACCCGCTTTCAGTACCACTTGCTGCAATTAGAACAGCAATTCCAAACGCAGAAATAAAACACATCGATTAACACAGCTGGTATCCCTTCTGGAGATATCCCCAGAAACCATTTTCAGCAATTCTCAACATCCTCCATCTTCAAATGTGGTGTAGATTCCCTGATCTTTTGTTTACGACACTCACATCTGAGCAAACAGCCATTCGCAAAGCAGCAGAAATAGCTTCAGCAGCCGTATCTATAGCAATGACTAGCAGCTGAGAATTGCCTTTACGTGTCCAAAAGTGTTCTGATACCTGCTCTTCTAAGTTGATTTCAACATAAATTTAACACCAGATGTCAGTGTCCTACCTGTTGAGCTTGCTCTCTTGCTACTGCCCACAGCAGATGGTAAAAAGCTGAATGTTACCTTAATCTGCTCCAGAATTCATCCGTGCCAACTGCACCCCAGACACTGAAAACAGCCTTCACTCAGGTAGAAACTAATTTCAGATTTTATTAGCTTTCCAGAGCATACTGCAGATATTCTCCCTTTCCTTGGTCTCTCAGGGAAGAAGCTGGGCTCCTGGCTTTTATGTGAGGATATTATTTTTTAATACATAAACAATCAATGCTTAGTAAAAGGAGAGAACTCATCGTACTGAGCATTTTAAATTCTTGGATGAGCAGTTAAAACTACGTGAAAAGACCTTCACTGAGCCAGAGATTTTGAAAGGAGAAAGACCATTTCACTTGACCACCATACCACAGCAGCAAATCATGAGGACAAACTACACGGTGAGAAGACTGGGCAGTCGCTCTCATTTTGGCATAGAGAAAGCAAATTTATACAGGAGAATAGAGACCTAAAAATTCTTTAAGGCAGGCCAGGGCAGCCCTGGAGTATTATGCCACATAAGCAGCCTCATAAGATAGCTGGAATGCTGGGCCAGTGTCATCACAATGAACAAGGTGCTGCAAAATGAGAAGCTGTCTTCTGCCTCCACTCTTACAACCTCTGAAAAACAGTGAAGGCCAAAAGCAGGAAAGGGAGAAGGAAATTCCTCTTCAGTTTTAATTTTAACTCATGCCAGGGCACGTAAGTCTACTGATGATTTCATGTCCTCTTTCTTTGCATCATGGAGGAGACTGTAAGCAGGGAACAGAAGGGCAGCATTCAACGTATTATACACTGCAAACTTAAAAATTACAATAAAAGCAAAGACATCTTTACTGAAAGATGGCAAACAGAAGTTCCTGTATCATTCTTCCAGCTTACGATACAAAGAAATGCTCCCAGCGAGAGGCCTCAAGATCGCAAGAGTCAGGTTCTGTTTGTTCTGTTTTTTTTTTCAGACAAGATAGGCTCTTCAGTATGTGCCAAAACTGTATGTGCCAAATTCTTCACAGCTGTGTTAAAAAAATAAACCTTTAAAACAGCCACAGTCCTCTAGTAAAACCATTTATTCAACTAATTTACAGAGTAAGCCAATTAAGGCAAAATATATTACTTGTAAATAGACAAGGCTTTCACTGGGTACAAATATGAGCTGGCTTAACAGTACATTGTATATAAAAACGTCTTTTGAAAGCATCTATGAAAGATAAAGGCAGAGCAATACAAGCTGAAAAACTGCTTCTTTAAGGCAAACAAAAAGTATTTGTTTATTCTTTGTTTCTTAAAAAAAAGATTATTACCAAAATATTTTCTTCACTATTACTTCTGTATTTCTAAATAAAGATTGAAGATTGTGTGAGCATGGACAGAGGGCATTTATAGGCATGAAAATAATCAGACACCACTGAAGACTTATATGAGTGAGCTCATGACATCAAGAAGGCATTTAAGAACTTAATGTCAGTAAATGTAGGACAGCAAAGCAAGCGATACACATCTCACCGTTTTCCACGTCAAGTTGCTGAAAACCATATTAACAGAAGAAATTACATAATTCCACGTAAAACAGGAAGTTTGGAAGCACTGAAGTAAACTATGCTGTTGAAACTGCAGAGGTAATTTCATGCATTTCATGGTATTTGATGTAAAACCCACTGAGGCAACTTGAAATTTGTCTAGGGTTTTAACCGGACACGATTTTCATTACTGTTACATAAAAAGACAAAGCATAGAAAATGAGATTACAAATTATTTAGCAATGACTTCAACTAATGAGGCTTGGATTTGTGCTTTTTTTCAGCAGCTTATCATTAAGTGTTGTAAAAACCACTCAGCATCACTCCTGAGAACTTATATATAGACACCAAACCTATGAGGTGTTAGAGCACCACCTAAGCACAGACCCCAAGAAAACACCTAATACAAAAGATGGTCTCCCTGGATTGAAACGCATATATAACATATATATGTTACGCTATCAATATATTTATATTACTAATACAATAGAAATAGCTAAACAATGAATCCCCTTTTTTAAAAAAGTGTATGAACCAAAATATCTCAGCAAATGCCTAGTAAAGTGTCAAATACTACCACATTCCACTTTATAAACTGTAATGCTATTTGTCACAATTATAAATATGTTTGTTCTGATTTCCTGTTTTGCAAATCATATTGGAAATCATATAGTAGTTGAAAATGGCAACTGCTCATTTCCACTACTGGAAATTACCTTAACTTCTTAAAAAGTAAAATACAGTTTACAGTTAGGTACAAATCTGTGTTGTGTTGTCCACTGAGAATTAGAATGTGTAGCTTTCACTTCAACTCTAGAATCAAAACCAGTATTCCTTAGTGCCATGGATAAGCCTTCTTTCAA
>NW_010390494.1:19538-23111 GCF_000710305.1 Buceros rhinoceros silvestris | reverse complement strand
ATTCCTGCTAGAGCCTTAGCTGCACTGTAGATCATCTGTCGACGGGACATGCCAGTGAATACCACGTGCCAATCAGTCCTGTTGACGTTCAGTATATTCTTCTCAAGCACTTCGCCCACAGTCACCAACAGGCCTGACCATCTCAGATTGTAGTCCTGAGGAGTGAGACTCTTAGCCTGTGTAACATTTTGAGAAGCGATTATTGAAAGAGTTTGAAATGAGTAGGTTTTTTTCTATCTTCACCATTACTAGCCTTCCTAAGTAATCATTCTTATACCAGTAGGACTACATGGCAAATTACAGGGTATCAGAATCCAAATTTCAGACTGCCCTATAATGCCATCACCAGGAAGTAGTTTTCTGTTTCAGAGTAGCCAGCAAATGGAATTAATAATGATACATATTTATACAGCGACTCCTACCCTCCAAAGGTTTTAAAAACAGTTAAAATGTCCCTCTGAGGCAGACAAGTAGCCAAATGCAAGAATAAAGCTAAGCCAGGCAGAAACGGAGGACTGAGCTATATGTATGAGATCTCAGAGGCATTACATACTGTAACTCCCTGAAGTTGGAAGTAGAATGGCAACAGTGCGGGAAGTATCACTGTGCTTATCTGGTCTTATGCTCATCCTAAGCAACCATGTCTGGTCACTGTTGCATACAATGACAGGCGGAGGTCTTTTAGCCTCAGTAAGACTGTTCTTAGCACTCAGTACCCTACCGAACGGTCCAAATTTTCATACTGATTTCATGCTGACAAATATGCAAGTTAGTCTGTTTCCAGTGCATATAGAGCAGATCAAAGTTCCTAAAACTACTGTCTTGCAACAATAACAGCACATCTAAGTTTGTTAGAATATGCAGTCTGCTCCAAAATCAAAATAACTTGCTATTATCAAAAGGTACGTAAAAGGAAGACTTCTTAAGCAAAGTAATATGAAATTTTCCTTATTAGTCAGAATATATCAGCAGTAAGAAGTGGATACAGCTGCAAGTAGGGACTGAACAGCTAATTATGAGATCTCCATTATGATCCACAATTGCACATACCTTAACACATAAATTATTTAACATTTTTACTCCTAAAATCAGTAGATTTAAAATAAACCAAACCCCAACCTTGCAGTAGTTTGCCATCACAGTTGCCATTTCTAGCTCAGAAAAAACAAGATAGTATCTTGTCTCTTAACAGAAAAAGATCCTCAAAACAAGCCCTCAAATCCACCTTTTTACCTGCTCAAATCGAGTACTATTTAGAGTTTACAAACAGCCATGAGTTTCCTATTACGTGCTCAGAAAACTCTCTGCAATTGGTAAAGACATTAACAAACGTATCTATTCTATTCAGTTTTACCTCTATTTCCATTACACAGCACAATAAAATACATAGGTACCAAGAATTTCAAGGAACATAATTGCTTTTCATATTGCCTCTATTAAATCTTTAGTTCTGTGAATAACAATAACATTGCCCATCCAATACCTATTACTTCTCTGTTCTGAGTCTGAAATACAACTACACAACTGAAGGTTTTTTTCTTGTCATAATCTACATTTTCCTTAAAGATACTGGACTGGATTTACACACGCATATGCTTCCTGCATATGCCTAAGAGAAACCCACCCTGATTCTAGAAAAGACATAATGAGAGTAAAGGTAACAAGTGGTGCACTCACACGACCAAGAGCCCAGCAATTCACCACCACCCGTTATGTGAAAGTTAACTGAAATACGCAACAGCAAGACTAGGAAAAATTTCATTCTGAGGGTATGATACAAAGCTATGTTTTGCTGTTTATGCAGATACGAGAACAGTTTTATTTATAAATAGGAAAGTAGAATTCAATCTAATTCAAGTTTAAAGTCTTACAGTTCCACTGAATCTGTACTGTACACCAAATTATACACTAAATGGGTTTCATAAAAGTTTAAACAAGAATGTTTTCTGCTCTTACAAGGTAAACACTACTTTTCAAAGTTACAAAGTGTGTTTACCTAAGGGGAAAAAATACTCAAAAAGTTAAACTATTAACTATAGTTTTTAAGAGCTCCATAGAGAATGTGACAATTACTCAAGCAGAAACTTCACACTGTTGTGTGTTTTCATAGCATCATAGTATAGTCTGGGTTGGAAAGGATCTTTAAAGATCATGTAGTCAATGATGTTGTATCTGCTTAATTAATACTTTTTTCCTGTAGCTTTGTGCCTTTACCCCTCTTTTGAAAAACATTCAGGAATACTACAGAGACAGAACAGTATTTCTCCTTTTGCCACTCATCAGCTTTTCAGAGTAAGAACCCTGAAAAATAAGAACTAAAACCAACCCCACAAATGTTAACTCTATTGGAACTGGTACTACAAAAAAAAAGGAAAGAAATTAAACTATTTAAACTATTACTATTTGTTTTCTCAAAACAGCCCCCTGAGGATCAAACCCCAAAGAGTTTTGTTTTGAAAGTCTTCATGGAAACACTTATTTAAAAAGAATTTTCACACCAGAGTTAACTAATGTATGACTCATATCTGCTGTCAGGCAACAAGTAGTGACTGGAGTTTGGAGTAATTCCCAGTGCATGCCCGAAGAAATGTAAACTACCTCATGAAAAACTTCTGTGGATGATATTTAAGAACTGTACAGTACTGCATTATTTTCAATGGGATAAACCATGTTATTGTCAAGATTTAAATCTTTCCATTTCAGAAATTTTACATGTCTGCCAGAATAGCACAGCCAGGAGAGGAAATCAGTCTTGGATTTTAGTTAGGAGTCTATACGTTCATGGTGGAATTAAGTCCAAGCACAGACCTGATGAAGTGGGTATCCTTTATTAGGAAAGAGTTTTTGGAATACTGATCAGTACAGTATGCTGTCTGTTTGCTGGTAATTAATGAAAATAACAAGGCTTTATGAGCTTTATTAAAAAACAAGTGGTAAGATCTCAATTTACGAACCTGTGTCTACACTAAGTTTAAGATACTTCTCTGAACTGCTAACATCTACATGGGTGCACTTCCCTATTATACGGTTCTGTTGGCGTTAGATGAAACTCCAAAAGATATGTGAAGTAAGTTAAAGAAAGGAAACCTAGCCTTCAGATGGGTAAGAGTGCTTACTGCACTCCCTTGATGCGGCTGCTTAGTGCATTACTTCAGCTGTGAAGACCTCCTGTCACACCAGAGGAAGAATGAATATTCTTACTGTATCTGTGTAAAGATTCATGAGGGCTGATTTTGAGTCACTGAACCAGACCGATGACAATATTTCAATGATTAAAGCTGTGTTGTCTTTTTAAGGGAGTATTACTTTGTGGCAGATTTCTTCCTGTGTTAAAATTGCCTCTTGGTTAATTTCTGCTTGGAATATCTCTTCTTTGTGAATAGAGAAGTAAAACTAGGGCTTCCAAGCGCCACGTATTGCAGAGTGAGACTCTTGATCAAGAATTGCTTTGTCACTAATGCCTAAAGAGTTTTAGGTAATAAATAAACATGATTCAAACATATCCTCATTTCATAAATTAAAACATACAAGTGAAGCAACTGACACTGTAAATGAAATTAAAACTTAAGTCTT
>NW_010390494.1:0-19339 GCF_000710305.1 Buceros rhinoceros silvestris | reverse complement strand
GAACGTATTGCAAAGGCACTGGTGTTGCTTGGGTAAAAGCTTCCAGATGGATTCCATGAATTGGATCTTCAATAATCAGACATCCAATGTCAAACCACCTGCAGTGACATGCAAGTTAATTTATTTTAGAGTACTGACTATCACTCAACTGAAAACAAACACATTAGCACTTGAATTATGACCATATTACAAACTCTACTACATATGTAGTAATAATGTAGTAATGATGTTTCATCAGTGTTCTAGCATTTTTCAAGTAAAACTTGCACATCTTGATTTTTATATATATATAAAATTATAAGGCACGTGTATGCATGTAAAACACATAATATACATAAAAATATATAAAGTAAATTAAACTTACAGATCTGGTGCAGCGGGTATGTGTACAGATACATTCTTTTAGCCCTATTTACTATGCTACATTTTTCATTCAGTCTTTCAAGACTGTTTCTCATTAAGATAACCTTCCTTAACAATTAAAAAATTCATGTTCTATATTCAGAAGATTTTTTTGCTATGTCTAATCCTACAGTAATCATTCAAATGATTTCTTCAGAGAAACTTCTGCACCTTTCGGAAAATATGGTGCCTGCTGTAGCAGACACAGTAAAGGCTACTGAAGCAGTACTCAAATTGGTTCCCTATCTAGCTTACAAAAACATTAAATCATTTCTCCCCATCAACTAACAACATTGACATGATCCAAATAAAACCAAGGACAATCATCATCACAACCCCACTGTATTCAATTTCTGTAAGGATTTTACAGTTGAGTTGCCACAGAAGAAACGTACTCCAGGGAAAGCACAAACACAAAACCAAGGTCAAGAATCAGAAAAGATTTTTCTAAAAAAATATATAAATACATATTATATATGTGCCTACATATAAGTTGCATTTTATTCTTTAAAGCATGGGAAGCAAAGATGTTATAAAAAGAAATGCAAGACTCCAGTTTTAAGAAATGACTGGCTAGGGCACATAAGCTTCATGTTAACAGTGGAGCAACACAGGAGGAAATACTTCATTTGCACCCTCTTTGTAGCAGAGAGCAGAGCACTGGAATCACCTGTGACAGCAGACTACCTCACTTGCAACTACGAAAGACTGTTGAGAAAGCTTCATGGTTAAAAATAACTTGCTCCCAAGAGTCTAAAAGGTAAAACACACATAAAAGAGTTTGCAACCTTTTCTGCAAATAGTATTCAGGGCAAGCAACTGGAATGGGAATGAATGTCCTTCAGTTGTCTGATGGACAATTGAGAACCTCAGCTGTGAGCAGTGACTGATCTCTTCAGTGTTAGATGCAGAGCTCTTAGTATTGGTAGATGGTTACCTGGAAACTCCTTTGGACTTGCGTAAGTATGGTAAATAACATCAGCAAAACACTGACTGCGTCCCCCATATTAGAACACCAGAATGCTCGCTTCAGAATAATAAATAAATTACCATGACCTATAATTTCAATGCAGAAAAACCAAAGGGCCAAAAATAGGTCAGAAGTTTTTTATAACACCATGCAAGGAAGTTTTCAATGTTGCCCATTGAATAAAAACTAAAGTATGCATATTAAGCTATTCTTTACTTCTACTGTAACTAGTATTGAAGATCAAGACGTCCTTGGGGCCTGTAACATGTGGACAGAAGAGCTAGCAATCCTTTCAATAACACTGCAGTCCTGGGTGGGCTCAGGAATGAGTAAATTTAAAGGATGAGAACAGCAATTATTTTGAAACAGAGATCTCATTGTCATAGTTAGTCCCTTGTGGAAATACAGTAAAACACCTAAATCAGACTAGATGGAAAGAAATTCTAAACAAAAACTAAAACACAACCTAATTGTATTTACTTTAGAAAATTCAACATCCATCTTCCACTAAAGATACTAAATGTACTTTTAAAAATGGAACAAGAGTATTTGTAAAAAAAAAAGTCCATGACATGAACAAAAATGCAAATATTAGAAAAAAAATGCTTAAGTTTGCATTAAAAAAAGGACATTGTTCTCAGTGTTTTAGAAATTAATTACAAAGCTACTTCAAGAACCATCTGTGAAAAAGCATGTTACAAAATCAAGTTGAAAAGTATTTGCAAATACCATTGTTATGTCTGTGCAGTGCAAATTTAAAGTAGTAAGAACATTCTTGGTGAAAGGAAAATGGATAATATATTACCTGACAAAATTGTATTACTGCAAATGCCAGAACGTCCCAGTAAACTTTCTGAACCAAATACTATTTCAGAGAGAGCGTGCACACAAAAGTGAGCAAATTTACTAGCCAGTTCCAACTTCAACAGCTCCTTCATTTTGTCAGTTCAGTATAATTTCACTGTGTTTTTATATTGTGAATCTTGCAAAACCTGACAAGGGCTTTCTATCTCAAGATGTCTAGGCAAAAAGGTCAGTATCATCATCAAAATCAAGCCTGCTAAAACGATACTGAAGACAGACTCCCTCCTTTCTTCTGCTCAGAGTGGTACTGTCAGCAAACCTTTTCAGGCCCCTTTGAGTTAAATAAGAATAAGAAAATAAATAAGAAATAAGAATAGTTTATTTTTTTCTCCCTCTTTTTTCCCTCTCCCAGAAATATACTTAAAGATCTCACTTGTCAGGAAGCAGCTCCTCAATGAAGTTTTCTACTGATACAGCAGGCTGTTTTTCATGTATTACTCCTGTCCGACGCAAGCTGTCTATCCTTTCTTGGGCTCCCTAAATGGTAACATAAGTTGTTAGACAACATTCTCTTTGAATCACAACATAGTGCAATACTTAGAGATGAATGCAAAAAGAACTCTAGAATATAATTCTCAACTTAAACAGAAAATATGAGAGATTTTGACAGATGACTCTTATTTCAACATCAGAAAAACAAAAAACAGAACTCATGAAAAGCCGTAATGGAATCATAAACAGTAATAAACACTATGATACAACTAATTAAATACTTGTAGTTTGTTATTTTTCCATGAAAAAGACCTAGATTAGCATGCAAATAATTCCTAACCTGTAACAAGTTTCACTATTAGTTAAAGAATCAGTACATATTTCTGTTACTCACACTGACATTTTTGCAGCTTAAGGTTTGTCAGGCTTAGATCCTTTAGGAGCTTTGGATCAACTTTGTGAGACCAAGGGAGGGAATCTCTTGTGGTACCTATCCAACTGAGATAGAGGAATCGTTTGCTCCAAACGTGCTATCAGCCTGACGCTGTAATAGAAATAGTACTACTGCGACACTGCAGTAGCTAAACAGGTAAAGGAACACATACATGACCCTCCTTTACTGCAGTGTAAAATTGTATCAGCTAATACACCGCTACGAGGATCAGTTTTATTCAGGTGTGAACACTGCCACAGGGGTTAGGAGAAAATACTTCCTTTTTAATGAGTAAATGATTTCCCACAGAGTATTAAATAGTTGTTTTCAGGGTTTTTAATTATTGGCCAGGAGATGGACACACCTGATGAACATGTACATTTTCAAAATTAGGTGAAACTTTCTCTGGGCCAGCACAGCTGTTTGTAAGGCTGAGCAGTGAATTCTTACTTTTAAAACGTAACACAGATCTGCTCAGGAAGATTCCTGACAAGTGTTGATCAAATTATCTTTGATCTCCAGAATTAGCAGTGAGACAACCCAGTCTGAAAGAGTCTCTCCTAATTTCTAATATTCCCAACATGGTGTCCTAGTAATCATCATGGCTTGGCTTCATGAACGAAGATTTGGGAAGGGTTTTTCCAACGCTTACTGCAAGTGCGCTGATGGCTGAAAAGGCCAAACCCTTCGGGCCTGCGTGGTGGATTTTTCGGGCAAGGCACAGTGTGCGCGGAACTGGCCCCGCCCTAAGGTTCATCTGCCAGGGCCTAGCGAGCTTGGACAGTGACAGCGAAGTCCTCGGGTCGTAGGTTTGGTTAGAGTGTCCTTATCCTATCTTAGATGGATGCCTTACAGGGCTAAACGAGCTCCATCTGCCCGGGTTTGGAGTTAGAGTTGTCCTTCTCCTAGGATGGTTGCCTGGGCAGTACTAGTAATAGACTATGAATAAACGCCTGGTATACTTTGAAACTAATATCACAATGTATCCTAGATGTGATAGCAATCATTGACAGTGTAAAAAACTGACATAAATATTCTTCACTTGCTGTGAATGCACTTGCAGAAAATACCCAAAAACTATTTAATCAAGCAGCTTAAACTGATCTAATGATTCATAAGGTAATAGGAAAAAAAAAGATACTTCAGTACTGTTATATATCAACTTACTTTTAAGCCTGCAGCATAGCCAACAGGTTGGGGTGCGATATTAGACTGTGCAGCCTCTCCAGTAACAACAGCCATTCCAAAGACTTCTTGAAAGGCATCTCGAATTGCTGCAACTTTTACCTCTTTATTAGAAGTAACAACTATGTCCAGTTCTCCCCCAGTTTCTGTAAAATACGTATATTAAAAAATATATGCACGCTGTCCTCATTCCCATTATAAGCTAGTTCAAACATGTTCTACATCTTAAGAGTATGCTTCAGTTGGCCTTCTCTTTCTCACGCACTGTACAAAAGTTCTTCCATGAAGCAGAAGTAACCTAAAAGTTAGATAAATAGCTAAGCAATTCATGGATGAAAGACAGAAAGAGGAACTGATGGTTGTTCGCCACCTGAAAAAAAGCATAACGCTCATTTAAAATGACAATTCGTTTTAGAAGAATAACTCAGACATCCCTTTCTAAAGATGTTTAGGTGTTCTGTGAAGTGCTGAGGAACGTTGGTGTGACACACAAACTCTTCCTTATGAAAGTGACCAAGAACACAGATTAAGTTCATAAAATCCAGTGAACAGCTGTCAAATTATATAAGCTTTAAAAGATAGGCTTACATTATTTTCTAGTTGTCATTGGACTGAATTTTAGTGTCATTTCATTGTCTGTCTGCCTCCCTACAGTTTTATTCTCTTTTAAACTATTAAATACTTACGGAACCAAAATGTTTTAAGTATTGATGAATGATTTCCATATGGTGGTACCTCCATAAAGAATTATGAGTTTTCACTAAGCTTTTTTAGAATAAAAATGAATTAAAAGAAATCCAAACTACAAAAGACTGATGAGCTCATACCTGCCTTTATCACAGCTGGATCAACTTTATCGTCAAATAATTTAAGCAAATACACATAATAAAATTTGACCCTGCTGTGACAAGCTTTCTTAAGAGCTTAAATATTTTTCAAACATGAAATATGACACCAGAGAAAGCTGCTAAGTAAGTTTCACCTACATGCAGACAAAGGGCAGTGCTGGCACAACTAAGAAGGATGGCTGGAAAAAAATAAAAAAAACCCCACCAAAACAAAAAACAGAATTAAAACACCACCCTGAACAAATTACATCTTTTGCTTCCCCATTTTAATGAAGTAGAAATCTCAGGTCAGTTATATGTGACGTGCAATGCACTCTAGTAAAACAAAATACAGTGAATACCACAATGCTTCTCCTTCCTATTTGTTTTCAAGCTGTAATTGAAATGCGATACTTTTCCTTCCAGGCTCAATGCTCAGCAATAATTCAGACACCATTTTAGCATCTTTTTTTCCCCCAACTGATTTAGGAACTGCTTCAAAAGTTTGCCAAATTTCCTAAAAATAGTATAAATACTATTAGGCTAGAAAAGTGAAACAACTGAAACACAGAAGAAAGCCTCAGGAGCTATATAAATACCTCTGTCCTATGTTCCTTTTAGCTTGTTTTAACTTCAGTGTGATAGCTTACACAGTAGTCTTTAAGCATGTGATCCAACAAAATGCATACAGTGTATTTTAAGCCTCTGTTTAAGCCTCCATAAGGCTTAAATAAAGACACAGTGGGAGAAAACAGTATTGAAAAGGGATTATAGACAAGGTCTCTGGATTGTTTGAGGGTTTTTTTCTTTGTAACTGACACATCTTTCACAAACTAATTGAAGGGTATTACTATGCCACTATATGAACTATAGCAGAATACAGAAGTCAAATAAACATCAAGATACACATAAAAAGTCAGCCTCCAGAGTGAGAGTTTCACTGGACAATACACTAGAGAATTCAGTGCAGTATTGTGATTTTGAATTAACATACTGCATATAAAAATTTTAAGTGTAAAAGTAGTGTGCTGTTATATTAAGCTCTCTAACATTTATGTGTATTACTTAATGGTTTGCCACAAATACTTACTGATATATGGAACCATGCCAGGATCCAGTGTTGTGATCATGGTCTCCACTGAATGTTTGGTTTTATCAAGTACAGACTTCACCATGGGATTTTCAGCTACACCCTAAATTTAAGCAAATACATTTCCATATTATCTTCTGGTTTTATTTTTTCCCTAAGAAACTCAAAATGTTACAGTTAAAAAACGAACAAACAAAAAGCAAGTATTAAGTTGTCTTCTGTTTTTTCTTACCACATTCACACTTTGTAACACTCATTGTATCTCAGTCCTCAGAACACATGCTACAAGGTGTCATGATTAGGGCATGACTTTTCAGTTAGAACACCAAAATTCAAATATATAATCTTTACTGTCCTCTTCTGCATTAATGTAGAAACAGCCCACCGACGATGTTGGGCAACAAGCTTGATCTAGTCCTGTTCTGGGACCAGAAGCCTTAAGCATTTTGCAAAGTTGTAGATTACCAGTGCTAATTACAAGTATCATCAGATTAGGAAGCTAGATTTAGGAAGCTAGTGATAACTCAAGCTGAAAAGTCTGTCTTTCCTAGGCTTCTTAAAGACAATAGGATCTATTTTTGAATGGTCTATTACTAATAAGTATTTGTAGAGATATTGAGCTGAAAGTCCTCTATTTATAAACATATTCTGAAGACTACTGAAAAAATGTTCTATATTGTCCAGCCGAATCATAGACCTAAAATCATAGACCTAAAAGTTCACTAACTTGTGTCTTGCAAACAGTCTTAATGAATGCCTGTATCATGTCAAAAGTTCATTTAAATTCAGATAAGATCATAGGGTAAAAGAAGATAGATACCAATGCTGAATCAGAGATAAAGCACTGGAAATTATTTTACAGAAATAATTAATTTTTATAAAATTTCATACTTTTATAAAATTTCTTGAATAAACACACTGCTTTCAGTCTAATATTAAAATTGCATATGCTTCTATTTTTCTAAATGACAAGCATTACACAAGACAGCACTGTGCACGTGTATTTTCTGGGGAAGTGCATGCTTAACACACCTACAGTGCACTTCACAGAACTGCAGAATCAGAGTGGTGTAATTACCAAAAAGTATCTTTTGCTCAGCAAAGCATCCAGTCACTGTGAAGTAAAAATTAGCTTTCAGGTCTTCAAGAGGTTCTAAAGCGATTTAATAACCTGTGACAGAACCTGTTAGGTAGGCATATCTTCCAGTCCCAAGCATAAAATTACCTAGGACAGTTGCATTTGCGTAGCCCTCCCTCTTTTATAGAGGGGAAGAGCAAAAGCATAATTTCAGGAAAAACCACTGTTAAAAACAGCCACCTTGCACATGACACTAGAGAAAAGGCAGGGTTTATAGCAATAAAAATTTAAAAGGTAAGACATAGTATAGTCAGAAAAAAATGGTAATTCCTCATGAAAGGTAACAGACAAAACCCCACACCTTTATAAACCCCCACAGCCCTCCAGCAGGTGTTCCACCCTGGGCAGTAGATACTCTGGGGTCTTCACGCTCCTCGGGAAAAGTGATTGCAGAACCAGTTCCAGGAGCCAAAGGTGATGAGAAAGTTGCTTGTTGAGTAATAGGATCTGCCAAAACACCTAAAAGGAAAAAATAACACACAAATGTTCATTTATTATGCTGCATTTAATTTATTATGCTGCATTTAATTTATTATGCTGCATTTAATTTATTATGCTGCAGCAACATGCAATTGTTTAACAGGAAAATGAGCAAGAAGAATAGAAGAATACTGGGCTGATTCACTTCATTTCTTCAAGGCCCCAGAACAATTATTCTTGTTAAAGTTTAGCAGATGTAAGTACAGCAAATGAGTTCAACAATACCTGCTAATAGAACAGAGACTGCCTGTACGTTAGGTATAAAATTAAACAATGTTTTTTCTTAGTAGTTTAGTTTAACAGTCCTGCTTTGTATTGTATTCAAATTTTCAAAACAAGCCCTCTTTAGAGGAAGAAAAGGAATGAGTGTTGTCTTCCAAAGAGATAGGAATATCTGCATAAGTATTACAAGAGAGAGAAGTAGGAAATTTTTTAAGTGCTGGAAATTAGTAGCAATAGAAAAAGGAGCAACCAAATTAATAGCTTTAGCTATGCTGAAGGAAAACAGAAGGAACTCAAACCATAGAAAATCTAAGCATGAGCCTTTGCCCCATTCCTCAACCTGTTTTAACAGACTTTTCCAACACTAGCCTTAATCAAGACTTATTTTTATTTCACCCTGCACAATTGATAGGTCTTTTTAGACATTTTCCTAATACAGACTGCTTAAAAGAGCTATCACCTATAATAGTAAAAGCCTGGCTCAACTGCAGTTGAAGAGCCAAGTTTCCATTCCACTAGCAGAAAATGGCAGCAATTCAGCAGCTACAGTAATTACTTGCATGGAAGGTATTTTTAGATGTCCTAATGCAATTTAGTGGCTGGAAACAAGAAAATAGAAGCTGGTGTCACGTGATGGACAGATTGTTATAGATAGCTTTTCAGAACAAAAATCTGAAAATTATGAGATTACAGCCTGAGATCATATCATTCTGTGGAAATATAGTGGCTAAAGTTAACTCTCTGATCTAAACAAATGGTATGTAAATATGCTCAGCTGGGCCTTCCTGTGCAAGTTAACAAAAAATAAAGCTTTCAAAGATTTTTCTGTAAGTCTGAATGCTAGCAGAACTCTACCAAAGAGGACTCTCTGTCCCAGACCATGACTGTATTTTAAATGCTACTCTTCCTTCTTCTGAGTGCAGCCTCACTAATTAAGTGATTCTGGAACAAAGAAGCTGAACTTGCAGGACTCCAACAGAATGGTGGAAAAAGCCTCCCAAGAGATCCCTCTTCCTGTCTCACAAACATGAAAGCATATAAGCAAAAACCTACCTGTGACTGGAGGTGCAGAAAATGATGGCATCAGAGGGCTTTGTGGTGCTCGACCTGCATGACCTCTGGTAATGTCATAGGTTGAAGACATGGAAAATCCAGAAATGGGGGGACTAGTGGGAGGTGCAGGAAGACCAGGGCCAGTAGTAGAGCTTAACGGAGGAGGTGTAGAGAACTGGGACATGGAGGTACTAAAAGCTGAAGAAGCAACAGGAGGTGGTGCAGGAGTTAGAGGTTGTGAAACAGTAGAAACTGTTGCAGAAGGCACAAGTGGAACAGAAGCTGAAGTCATCATAGGAGGAGGAAGTGGAGACATCCCAGCTGGCACAGGTGGCGAGTATATGGGAGAAGTTGACATGCTTGGCATAGCAAGGGGACTGGATAAAGCTACAAAAAAAAGAGACAAAACGAATTTTAAAAATGCTGAGCCTTAATCTCAGAGATTCAGTTATGTAATTGTTCAGATATTTTGCCAATAATGAGCTGGGCTCTTTTCTTTCCCTTCAAAGTGACTTTTAATTCTTGAGTTTGCATACAACACCAATTGCACTCAGTTTTGGGTGATAATATCTTGTAAGCCACATCTCTTTTTCTTGCATGACCCTATTTGTCATAAGCTTAAAAAGATGAGTCAACATTGACTACTGAATTTATCGCAGTTGAAGTCTGCATTAGAAACCCCTAACTAGCGCTGTTCTGAGTGACTACTTAGAAGCACCCATATTTAAGAATAAAACAGACGCTCTTAATATCTGGGAGGGTGCGATTTACTTCAGAGGTAGGGTTTCTGAGCACCAGGCAGCCTTTTCTTCTCTGTCACCCAGCCTCCTAATCCCTCTGCTTTCTGTGTTTCACTCTGGAACTCAGCGGATCCTATGGGAGCAGGTCAAGCATCTCACTGGCCCCAGTCTAAGTGTCAATGACAGTCAAACGACATGCCAAGTTGCACTAACACAGTTGTCTCTGAACTTCATCAGGTTCATTTATCAGTAAAAACTTTTTGTGCATGCAGCTGCCCAACCTATGTAAATGTATTTATTTATAAATATAAATTTATAAATGTACTAGCATATTATGTGTATTATAAAACTTACTCAGAAATTTTTAAAGGATGAGATAAAGGTGAATGCAAAAATTTAAAGCTATTTATGAACATTACAAAAACTTTCCTGCTCCCATTGAAAATTGTTTTATTAACATACTAATATAGTATGCTAATAACACTTACCATTAACATACTATATAATACAATTATTAAGAACAATTTTTAGTGTGAGCTATGTGATTGAAGAAGCCTCATTATTTTCGAACACCTCGTGAAATGGCAACTTGAAGGTCTGTCTCTATGTTCAGATTATTCTGACTCTTGGCTTCAATGTCTGCCATAGCTGGAAAGGATACTTCACAAAGATGCGTAGATCCAAGTGGGAAAACTGCATTGCTAGCTGCACTTACTAAATCATGCTATTCCGTCTTCCACTCCCGCCCACCAATTACACAAAGGTTTTTCTTTAAATTCAGCTAGCAAAATTCCATCTTCCCTGATGTCAATCAATTGGTCCTGCAAACAGGAAGGTATTTCACTTCAGTATTTCTATCAAATGGGTTCAAAACCCACTGAAACTCTTTGGAAGATTTTTACACGGTCAGGAAATTCTTTGCAAGTTTACGTGTAGAGATCTGTCAGTTTTTATACAAGACACGTGCACTGGTTTTGGCAACAGGATTGCATAACACTGGAAACATTTCCAAATACCAATTTTTAAAATGCTGTCTCAAAAGCATGACTTTCTTACAAAAAGCAGTTACTGTATAACTCCTTGTTAAAACATCGCCTTTACTTTGAAGGGACAAATTATAAGCACATATTTTTTTAAAAGATCTACTAGGTAGCACACTGCTGACAGCCACTTATCACAGAAAACACCAGCAAATCTGGGAGACTTGTCTTTTTGTAAAAGAAAAATGCTCATGTCATCTTTAAGCCCAACAGCTCTTTTAAACACCTTGCCACATGACAACCAGCAAACTTCTGCACGATACAAAAAAAAATTAACAGTCACTATCTTATTACAAGGTATTGTTACAAAAACCCACTACTTAAAGATCATTTTTATAAAATAAACCACACTGATGACATCCTCTAGCACTTTGTCCACTTCTGACTCCAGTTTCTTTGCTGAAATCACCTGCCTGTGAATGTGTTTCAGGTGAATAAGTTTCATGTGTGGTGATATCTCCGTAACTTTATTTTAGAAAGCATTTTTACCCTTTTCAAAGCAACCAGTCCATCAGTGGTTACACTTACACATGGCTTTTATTAAAGAAGTCAAGGATATACCTTCTCCAGTACCACCCTCTTTTAGCACTTGACAATAAAGTATTGTGCATTTTATTACTGAACCAGAATTTAGCAAAAACTGTAAGCTGAGACACGTTAGGAACACCATACAGCAAACTTCCCACACTACCTAATTTATTTTAATACTTGTTTCTTTAAATCTCCAGCAGTTTTCTAGATGTCTTCCAACAGTACTGACTGTATTTGCTGTCAAATGCATTTTAGTTTGTCGCTATATTGTCTTCCACGTACTATTTCAGATTTTTTTACATCAGAAGACCAAGTGTGCCCCTAATGTAGTTTTGTGTCTTCCCTATTACTTAAGAAATCTCCAAAAAGGCTTCTAAAGATTTATCATCACTTACTGAAATTTTTTCAGTGCTGGATTGAGTACTGCGTGACTTGAAACGTTACAAAAAGAAATTCTAGAGGTTTGCTTTCATGTTCTGCTTAGTTTTCTTGCTAATCATAGTGGCTTCACGCTATCCTAAGCTAATAGCTCAAGGCACAATATACACTTGGGACAAAGTGCATTGTTAACTATAGGAGATGTAAATCTTTATTTCAGTCTTCTTGAAAATGTTGACATTTTTTTGGCCAACTTTTTGTCACATCTGATTCAATCGTTAGCCATATTACAAGGTAAAAACAACGGCAAAGTGCTCATATGAAGGGTCAGAGAAACGACAGCCTGTCCATTTTCTTACTGTTTGCTTGTGTTTGCATTAGTGGTGTTTTCAATCCGTGGTCTCTTTACAGGAATCTCTAAGTCACTTGTCCATTCTGTAAGGGTTAGTATAATAATTAACATAATCCATAAATCCACTTAAGCAAGCACACAAACCACAAGACATCGCAGTATAATTAAAGTGAGCAAACGACTGAGGGTGCCACTGTCAACACCTCTGCATCATGGGACACCCACTCTTCCCTCAGGACATGTGAATGTCTGACATTCAGACCAAGTGAGGACACCAGTGTCAAGAAATACATTAAACATTAATAAAGCTTAATTTCTTATTTTTTGATAAAAATAAGTATTAATGGATGTCTAATGTTTTCTTCTCACACACCGATGGATTGCCTTGCACATCCTCTGGGGTAACGGCACCCCACTTTGGAGTCCACTGCACTAGCATGACTCAAGATAACAATACCAGATGTATCAGAAAATTAAATATTGACATTCAGAATACAGTGTTCAGATTCTTGAAAAAATCAGATAAATTGCTTTGACTACCGCTCATAATATTAAAAATCAAGTGATTAACCAGGTTTACCACTATTCCCTACAAGATTGTAAATTTATTTTGTTTTATCTCCCTTCTATGTTGCTCGTCTAACTGTGCTCTGTAGTGGAAGGTATTATTTCCCTGGCCCCACATCCTCAAAAAACACAAATGCATCCACATGACTTCATAAAAGGGTTTCAAGAATAAAAAAATGTTTCAAATAGTCTCTGTTAGATGCATGTCAGCTACGAAGCACAATTCCAAGATTAAGAAACAATTAAAATTCTTTCAATTAGTCCGGAAAAGAGCACTCTAATGACGCTAATTGTAGCATTTTGGGTGAATTGCTGTGCTTCAAAAGACATGAATAAACGTGACCAAGTTGCTGAGGAAGTCTCTGTACCTAATGAGACAGGTGTAGTAGTGGCAGCAGCAGCCCCTGCTGTGCTTGGTGGGGGTGTGTCTGGTGGAGTTGTCTCTATTCCGCTCTCCTCCATCATCTTCTTTCAGCTACAAAAAGCTGTGGGACAAAAAAAAAAAAAGCGTATCTTAAGAATCAAGGAAAAAGATTTTAAATTAGAATGTAAAAGGCCACACCACAGTGATTTAAATTCCTAAACAGAGCAGGTAATTCAAATACAAACTCTAGAAAAAAGAAAAAAATTGTCTGATCTCACTATGCAGATCATACACTATGCAGTATGTCTCATTTCTCCTGTATCTTCCCTTTATTTTTAGCACTGTGATAATACCTCAAAAACCAACTCTTTTTTAGAAAACATTACTGTGAATACCCAGTTACTGTTTCCAACATATACTGGTAGTACTTAGCTGAATAATATAGAAGTAATTTCACATCACAAACCCCATATTAACCACGGGGTAGTATTTTACTGCATTACTGAGTTGCAGCAACTCACACTGGGACCTGTTACTTTCAGAGCTGATGCATGACCGGATGCAAAACGTGGCAAGCGGCAAGACAGAGGAACGACGTCTCCCCCATCTGGCAGTGAAGAACCACGACTACGCAAGAAATGCAGAAGCCGGAGAGGCCTTCAACTTCAGCAGATGCTCCTGAGCACCACACCCGAGTGCACACATCTTGCTGAACGCCATGAGCTGGCAACGCCCCAGGAGTTCTGACTCTGCCACCTGAGCCCTAACCATGACCTTGTCTATTTCAAAACAGAAGTATTTGGGGGTCAGCTAAATAAACCTCCAGAAAAGCCAGATGAAACCAGCTGAAATTCACTTCCAACGCGAACATCTGGAGGTTTTTATTCTTCGATGCAGAGGCAGCTAACAAGAAATCCTGCTTCCTCTCAGGTCTGGTAAACTAGACAGCAATGATTTGTACTGCTCCCTAATATAATAATTCTTTAAAAAAATTAAAAGAAACAGGAATCCTATATAAAAAAATTATATGTATGAAAAATAGACAGACTCAAACATTCCCCACCATATCCATTATATCAGCAGCTACTTGAGGACTGCCAGCTTATTCCCTTTAACAATTTGCAGAGGAAAAGGCTTAGATAATGAATTGAGTAAAAATACCGATATATAAAAAGAACTCCATTTACAAAAATACAGGGAGTTTCCTCTCTTTAAGGGAAAAACAAACAAACAAACAAACCACACTCTCTCCTGTTTTAAATATATACACAATTCATAAGTTTAACATGGAGGAAAAATTACTGTTATTACCAAACTGAAAAATCCAGGAAGTAGGATGTCAATGTTAGTCTTGACAGACTTACAGAATCCCCAAAACAAATGAAAGCACCAAAATCACATGGGCAAAACTATAGTCCCTCTGACAAACCAGTCTGCTTTGCATTCAGTTTGAGCCCAGCCTCAGAAAGCAAGTAAATGTGGTTTATGTGCAGTACTCTTCATGAAAACTCTTATGACAGAGGGATTTTAGGTTCTGAGTACATGTGCCATTCATTTAAAAGCATCTCTTCAGAGGGAATGCAAGGGTCAGTAATTGCCAGTTGGGGTACAGATTGTCCTTACAGAATAAGTACATCTCTTCACCCCTTAGAAAGGAACTGCACAGTCTTCTGTTAAACTTCACTAAGCGGAAGAATTTGCAGTAATATTGGCTTTTAATCAAGCTACAGGAGTTTACATTCCCTCTCACAGAAGTATTTCTGAAGTCATTCTTATTCCAATTATAAACTGCAAAGCAGAAAGTATTTTCCACTGTGCAACTAAAGTAATCGCTGACCAAAACCTCCTAGAAACATTTTACTTTTATCAAGGGTCTTACTGTAATGCCATGATTAAAAACTGCTGAGAGGTGCTTACTACTTAAATACTGCAGACATGTAGAATAACTGAAAAAGTTCAGACTGACTTTTCAAAAACTCTTGTACAAAGCTTTTTCAAAGCTTCACAAAGCTATTAAAGATAGGGGCAGAGGGAACAACTCTCCAAAAAGTAACCTAACTTACCTCTGGAAAGTTAGGAATTAGTAGAAACATAAATAACTCTGTAGTAGCTTTTCTCTATTACCTTTACAATGAGAAAAGTGAAGCGAGCATTAAACAGAAACAGCAATCCCACTGTTGCAAAAATTAGGAGTCAGATGCTGAATTATGATAAAAACCCCCATGGAACTGATTTAAAATTTGAATTTGCAAAAATGAGTACTTTTTCACATCTTGCTTGTAAGCCTCTCTGTGAAAGCCAACAACCTGTAAATCCATCCTGGCCAGGAGATCTCGAGAAGAGAATCCTGCCAGTTGTAGAGCTTATTTCCATTCCCTCAGACTCTGCAGGTCCAGCCATGCACACCTAGACAATGTGTCCCAGTAAGCTGGATACCCTCTGAGTGATGTCCAGTCACAAGCATACTGCCATCTCTCTTCTGTTCTGGCTTAAATAGGTGTAACTGGAAGCTAATAGCTCAACACATTGAAAGAATCCAGCACGATATATAACTAAAAATGATCCTACAGTATCAATTAAACCGACAGGTTTACCACTTGTATCTAAATAGCCTAGCTGAAGCTGGTTACATATGAGAAATAAGGAAGCACTGGCATGAAAGAACACAGGGGCAGGAGAGAACAAACAAGCCACAGACTTGTAACAGTGTTCAGTCCTCAGCAAATTCCCAATGAGGGTCTCCAACTTCCCTTAGAAGAGCTGCAGGGAAAAAGCTCCCCACTAAGACAAGCCTACAAATTTTTAATACTGCTTGGTGTGGAATCAGTGATTTAAAAAATAAATAAATACTAATAGTTCTTCATAGACCAAGCCACAAACGCATAATCTGCATAAGTAGCACCTGAAAATTCAGCCTGATTTCTGAAGGAAGTGACTTTTGTGCCTACTTGCAAACTAGAACATTAGTTCTAAACTGAAGAGACGAAGGACAAACTCTGAGCCAGGCAAAATGAAGCATGTGCAATTAGATGAAAATAACAACAGTATTGCCACCTAGTGATTTGCTACCATAAATTGATTTCACAAATTTTATAACCTCACCACATTTAACTAAAAGAAAATCTTATCTTATGCTCATATGAAAGTAAAAAAGAAGGGATATGAAAATGATCAGCCATCCTTAAAATAACCCCTTCAAGGAGCAGAAGCACAAATTTTCTTAGGTTTCCACTACTTAGTGAAAACACAGCCCTTGTCAGTACTAGCAAAGACGCAATAGTGATGTTGTTAAAGCACCCACCAGACAAAGAATATAATAGAGTATACTCACAAGGTCTATTTCTAGTTGACTGGTAAGTGTACTTTACTGATTTTCAACAGCTGAATCTTGTCCATTAACCTAAAGCTGAATCTCAGCCATTGACCTAATTCCCAAATGCAAGGCCTGTGTATAATGAAGGGAAAATCAGGCTAAAGTTCGGACTGAAAATTTTATCAGGGCTTATGTTAAACAGGGATGAAATAATTTGACTAAGCAACTAAAGGCTGAACTGGCAAATTATTCATCTATTGACTTAAGTTTAATAGTAAGTAATTACATTTGTACTAGTATTTCGCAATATTCTTAATGACAAAATCATACTTCAAAAGCATTCTCCAAAGTATCACTCTTAAAATACAGACATTCTCAGTTAATGATAAGATTACCTACAAATGGAGATTAGCAAATTTCACATGGATAAAAACACTATCTAGACATCAGTCATACTTGAGAGTTTATAATGAGGCCATATACTACATTATACTTCAGAACCCTAACAATGTCTGGATAAACAAGCAGGCATGAGATGTACCAGCATAAAACTTAACCTTGGGCCAAAAAGAGAACTGAACATTAGGGCCAGCTTATCTTGGCATGAAAAGGAGTTAATGAGCTACCTAATCTTCTGACCAGACATAGAGACTTGATAAAGGAAAATATTTGCTAACAAAGAAGGCTGTAAGATAAGGAGTAAAGAGGTCAGCATCACCTGCAGTAACTGGGAGAATGTCAAAGGCTGCAGATTTTGCAACCTCCAACTCAATTCAAGCCCCAGACCCTCTGCACACGCCTAAGAAATTTTAAATGCAGTATCACTTTAAATGGAATGGAGAAATCAATTAGCCAATTAGCTTAAAGACAAACAATCATAATCACCAGCAGAAATATAGTGAATAATGAATATATTAATTAGGCTAATTCAGGTTGAATAAATGAATAACTGCTTTCGGAATCTATGAGCTAGCTTTATGGCCTATCTCCCAGCTTTCAAATCTGCAATAACAAAATACCTCAACTCTGGGTGTGGATTGCCTTTGCACACTGGGTAAAGAACGTGCTTTTCAGACAACCCTAAGAGGCAAAACTATTCTCTAAACAGAGCCTAGAATGCATCAAAACCACAGCTGGAATACTAAATACAAATGCTATTAAACTTCTTGTCTTGAATAATAATAGGCATAACTATTTTCTGTGGAACACTACTGCTTACACACATTGTTAACAGCTAAACACAATTTGACAACTGCCCACAATAAGGAGCAGTTTTTCATTTATTCATTTGCACAAATAAGTTTTTTGGAGCCATTGCTGGTGCAACAACCTCTTCAAATAAAACATTACATCCTAGGCTGCATTAACAGATTCACAGACACATACTTCTATTCAGCATGAGAGAAGACAAAGGGAAAAAAAGACCAAGAACTCAAAAGATCCTAACAAGACAGATTAAAAACCAGAATGACCACAAAGAAAGTGAGAACATGACAAAAGAAAAACCTTCAGCTTTTAAAGATGAAGATGACATCAACGAAGCAACAACACTCTTTTAAAAAATCAAAACAGACTTGGATCGTTAGTATATTAAAGTTTCACCTCAAAAATCCCTCACATTGGTTTATTCCATTTTAGAAAGGGACAGTACAAAGTCATGGACAAAACTTCCTTCAGACTCTGGTCTATTAAATGCAGGCAGGTCCCAGAGGTCACAGAAAGTCTCACTGAAGCCAAAGGAAGAGCACAGAGAAGTTTAATCACCTGGTGTCAAATGACCTCTTCTAAAGCCCAAAGCCTTAAAGAGAGATAAATCAGGAAAGATTAAAAAAAAAAAGCAACCTAACAAATTCTCCTATGCCTGTTACATATTCATAACATAAATAATGTTAATTACAACACCCACCTCACTTTTTCACCTTTACCTAATGCAGCACCAAGAGAGGTCATAACACCAGGCATGCCAGAGGGGTTGGCCTTGTCTTGAGACTACTGCAGACTCCACACACAACACAAAAAATACAAGTTCCACTTTTCTAAAATCTCCCTAATCTCTGAGAACTATTTTGTTTCCCACATTCATAATGCCACCTGCCAACCCTCCAGATCACACAGACCCTTACTATCAAATACTTATTTTTAAATAATACAAAGCTTATGTGGCTCCACACACCACTTAAGTTCCAGATCACTGAACACAGAGAACTACCGAATTAGTACACAATGCTACAAACAACTACTCATCAAAGAAACAGCTAAACAAAAGCACATACATTCTACCAACTGCATGAACAGCTCTATCATATCTAACAACTCCAGCCATTTCAGAAGTTTTTCCCCAAACAAATACTTTATTCATGTGACCACAAAAAAAAAAAAACAACACAAAAGGGCATATCACTTCAACAATGCCTCGCAAGACATCAGAATAACTAATAAATCTCCCGAAGCATCTTCTTTCAGTTACCAACAGGGAGAGGACTTCCACTGTGAATTATGCTAATTTGAGCTGAAGTCACACAGGTTGGGCAGGACCAGCATTTCCATTCCTAGCTGCAAGGCTGGGTTGCACAGCCCTGAGGCCAGGCATCCAAACACTCTACACAGCGCCTGGAAGAAGAGTGGTCACTCAGAGTGTGACTCACAGAAGCAAAATAACATACATGACTTAGCGAGGTAAAAGGATTCAGCTGGAAATTCTATGGAGTGCTGGTCCGTGCGAGTGTTTGCAATGGCACCAGTCAGTGAGGCAGTAAGGAGTCCCGTAAGGACTCTGGCCCGCATTCACAGCCCAAGAACCTCACCCCACAAAACCCAAAGCATATTCCTGTCAGCGGGGAAGACAGAAGCCACTGCTGCACTTTAGAGGGAAAAAGTGGTTCAGCACAGCAGCAGTCAGCCAGAGTAACCACAGTAAGGTCAGGCCCCTGGCTACTCTCCAGGGCACCGACACCCTGC
>NW_010390493.1:13867-18963 GCF_000710305.1 Buceros rhinoceros silvestris | reverse complement strand
CAAAGCAGCACCTGTCCGAAAACAACTGTTTTAAGGCGTCTCTGGACTGTTTCTCAGTAGGTTGTTTGTTTTCTGGTGTGACCGAGTGGCAAAGAAAGAAGTTATGCCCGTGTGGAAGAGTGAAGCAATAATTCTCCTGTATGAAGCCAGATTTTGTTCTGCATCCCAGGCACTTGCCAGGCTTTTATGGGTCTCTGTATCCCCAGTGCCACACCTTGCTTCTGGGTGATGACTGAAAGTCCTTTCTACTGTGTCCTACTTCTGCTCCATGGGAAGTATGATGGGGGAATAGGCAGGAAGGTGGGGGAGGTTCAGAGAAGTAGGCATGATGGGAATATGAGATATGGAGCACAGTAGCATCAGCAGTGTGGGAACGTGGACATAGAACAAGGAGACCACGGGAGGAGACCACCAAGAGAAGGTACCACAGCTCTTGAGTTAGAAGGCCTTTGTCCCGCTTAGCAATCTCTCATCTAGAGCACAAAGTTGAACTTGACTGAGGGACATGGTTTAGTGGTGACATGGAGTATGCTAGAAGTAATTTTTATGTATATATGTATATATAATTCCATGTTTTGTTGTGGGAACCAGTACTACTTTTTTGCAGCTGGGTCTTGGAATGTCTTTAGCCCTCAAAAGAGATGAGCTGTTTTGGCTAGGTTAACAGTTAACAGTTGGACTTGATGATGTTGAAGGTCTTTTCCAACCAAAATGATTCTGTGATGTATCCCAGCCTGTGGCTGATCCTGGAGCACCCTGAGATGCTATAAAAAGTAATGAAATTGGCAGCTGGTATCCAGTCATTGAGAACTCACGTTAATTATTGCCAAAGTTAGAAAGGCAGTACTGTAGACAGAGCATTGTCCTAGAATGCTTGTAGTGGAATGGAAACCTTCTGGTGAGTTCTCATCAAGGATTTTTTTTAAGTATAGGAACCCTGGTAATTCTAATTAGACCTCATATCTCTGGTTCTGTTTTTGGGAGACAGTTGGCTAGCTGACAGTAAGTGGGCATCATCATCATGCCAGCTCACCACTGGCAATTACTCTGATGTCAGCAGTTTCATTACCTGAGGCTACAAATAGTGACTCATCAATTGTATTAGGATTAGAAATTTTGTGCAAGATTTTAAGAGGTTCGCTAGATGATTTGTAACTTCCTTCAGTGTTTTATAGAGCACTGAAGAGAACGTTGCATGTTCTTCAAATGCACGAGCATTAATAGGGGATTATCATTCTGGAAGCTAGAGCAAAAACAAATTTCTGGGTTTTTTTTCGGGCTTATTCTCGTTTCAGGGATCATTTGCACGTACGTGTGTCCAGGGAGTAGTAGGCTGGGGTTTGATGTGTGGCTCAGATGGCTGATGTGACAGTTCACATGCAGCACAGGAATGGAGGGATGCTCCAGCAGTCTGTATTTGTGAGCATGGGAGTGGACACCTGTGGTGTCTCTCAACAGTTTCAGACATTCCTTGAGGCTTAGTAAGAGTTGCACAGTTCCACAATCTAGATGGAAAGCTGCCCGCTAGGATTGCTGTAGAGGCTGCTGGAAGTGACAGTGATGGAGTGTGAGGAATGACACCTGCCACGTGGAGCGTGCTGTCTGTTTGAGAGAGAACCTCGGTTTCCCTTACCAGTCTGCTTTTGTGTGAAGTGACCTGACCCAGCCTAGCAGACTCCTGTAAACTGTTTCCCTGACAGCACCTAAACTCTGGTGACTGTGTGGGAAAGACTTGGAGAAAGCAATTAAGCCTGATTGATTTGCACTAGCTTCAGGGATGCTTTAGGCCTGCAGAAGTTTAAAAGACTACGTCTGTATTGAGCGTGTGTGTTTGTGTAGGTGTGTATATTCACAGTGTGTGTGTACACAGGCGTTGTGTATGCACATGCACAAGTGCTCGTAATGCTTTGTGTATGGTATCCTTTAAAAATGCAAGGTTCGCTGGTTTTTGAGTTTGCCAAGGCTGGCTAGGTGTGCATGTGATATTTGAGAATTCCATGATATCACAGTACCATCTCGGAAGGAAAAATCTAGAATGTCGGTAGTTTCTCATAGGAAGACTGTCCCTGAAGTCATTCCTCATTAATCACGCTACATAGAATCCTTTCTGCTTTTTTCTTGCCTATTAAGCTAGAAGGTAATAAGGAGAAGCTTAGGTTTGTGGCAGCCAAGTTAAAGCAAGTCAGGACTGCCTAATAAACCAAAATCTCTTCTGCAAAGTTTTCTTTCCTTTTTTTTATTTGCATGATGGTGTTTTTCATAATTGATGGGGAATAGCAAGGGGAAATCCTGTATGCTCTTTGGTAGATTGAGTTCTGCTAGTCCCAAAACCTGGAGCATGCTAGAAGTAAATTTTCTTATCTATAAATATTTTATTTGATGTTTTCATGTGGGAACTAATACTACTTTTTTGCAACTGAGTCTTGGAATGTCTTTAGCCCTCAGAAGAGATGAGCTGTTTTGGCTGTTGCTTTGGGGTTTTCTATCCGGCAGATCAGATGGATACTTCATCAGCCAGTGCCTATCACTTGCAGGCCAGTTTGAATTCTTGCCTTTGAATGAAGTCCACCCTTATTACAACGAGCAGCGCTAGTGACTTTTGCTGAATAGCACGAGAATGGTGAGGGCAGAATCTGGCTCAGTATTTTGGAATACCTCTGTCTGTAGTTTTCACTGAGGCTTTATTTTCATTCTTAGAATCAAGTTGGTAAGACATAGCTGCAGGCTAAAGCAGATGTGATTGTAGTGAGCTTCGACTTAGGTGATTTCGAACAGAGTCCCTGAAATTTTGGAGTGAATCCAGTGTGACTGGATAAACAATATGGTAATCAGACCACATCAGGGCGGAAGTTTCATTTTAGGAGCAGCTAACCACAGTACATAGATCCACATCAGACTTCTTCATGCAGCTTTTAAATATTGCCCTGTTTGAGCAACTAATGAGAACTTTGAACCGCCTTTCAGTTCCCTTTGTCATGTGTACACAATTTGATATTAACTTGAAAATTGATCTGCATGGTCTTTCAGATGAATTGTTTCCAGTTGGTGCACTTAGTCTGATAGCGTCAAAGCTGAGGTGCGGCAGTGTTTTCTGTGAGTGCAAGCCCTAAACTTAATTCTCAGTTCACAATAGTACCATTGGTTGCATGCGAAGAACTATTTAGGGAAGCCCACGGTGTTTCAGGTAACCTGATTCATCTGCCCTGTTGTCAGGTTTGGGGCTTTTGTAGTCTTGTTCACAGTCAGTTTGAAAACTATATCTTAAATTCCTCCCCTTGAAAGTAGGAGGAGTTCTTTGAGTGTTCATGTTTGTGTTACTGGTTAATATGAATTCATTAAATACTTCATTTATCCCCCGATGTCCTCCATGTAAATGTACAATTTATGAATCAGGACAGATTGATTCTTTTCTCAAATTTAAAACCAGCACAAGCTTTTATAGCAACCTTAATATGAGGGTTTTAATGTAATATACAGCTCTTTAAATGCTTATAGATACCTTTCGTATTTCATAACAAGCAGTGGAAGGTAAACGTTAGATTGTAGAGTTGTTGAATTAAAATTCTAGGCAGGTATTCTGTAGAGTGTGAAAATACTCGATTACCGGAACCATTCAGACCAATGAACAAGAAACGGGTTCATCCACCCCATTTTAAGTGAGCGTTGGTGTTGTGGCCTCCAGACAACAGCGAGGCTGACAGCTTCTCTGTCTGGCAAACATCCTGGAGCTGCTGAGGGCTGGGGCTTATTGAGACAGGCCTTTGCAGGCCTGTTACGTTCCCTTGTTAAGTACCAGCCTGTACAATAGAGGTGTGAAGAACTTGGTGGTCTGGGAAAGAATGGGAAGAATCTGAGCAGCTTGGAAAAGCAGGCAGAGGAAGACAAAACAGAAGAGAAAAAGATGAACTGAGCCATCTGAAGGCTGGTTGAAACCAGCATAAATCACAACAACCTCTGACAAAAAACACTTTTCCTGCCAAATAACGAGCAGATATGGGAAAAGGTATGATAAAGATCCCAAGGAATACCTCTTCTACAAGCGGCAGGTGACTCTGCAGACCATTATAACCATTTTTCCAATCCCAGACTGCATGCATAAAGACTATGCAAAAATATTAATCAGTTCCAAGAAATGGAATGAATATGTATGATTGTTCTGGGAAAAATAATGAATATGCATGTAATCAGGTGATATAAACTTTGGTTGGGACCGCATACAGCATCCATGATAGGCAGAATTATCCTCCCTGCATCCAGCACTTCAAATAAAGAAGTGCTGCTGCCTCAATGCTACACTGGTGTTGTGGAGTTTCTTCCTGTTTTTGGTAACAGGCTGTCAGCTGAAATGGTTGTTGGAGGGGACCGAGACATCCTCGCACTTCTGCGCAGGACGGTGGTGGTGTCAGGGACTTGCCAGAGTAAGTAGACACACTAGTTTTATGGCTGGCTCTGTCCTTCTCTAAGCGGTCTCATCAACTAAAAGTTAAACAATAAGTTAAAAAGTTAAAAAATAAGTTAAAAAAGTTAAACCATAAAGCAGGCAGGTTCAGGTAGAGATTAGGTCTCCGTTTAGGTCCCCTGTAACTTCAGCTGGTGAAATGAAGGATGCAACACAGAGCTTTAAGAGGTTCCTCTGCTGCCACACGTAACTGTGTCTCTTGCAGAGGCTCCTCTGGTCATTTCTCTGTATGCTTTTAGCAGATTCCGCAGTTACTCTGTTTTCTCTGGGGATTTAAGAAGTTTGATTTTGAAGCTGATAACTGTATCAGTTTATAGTTAGCGAGCTCTCCTTGTAACCTTGTTAATGAGAGGTCCGCAGTTCGTTTAGGAGCGTGTTTCCCCCGTGTTGTTGTGGAGCTGGTACCAAGGAGTTGTTCTGGGCCTTTTCCACCGCGGTGACTGATCATCCGGAGAGAGCGCTGCTGTAGCTGCGTACGTGTCCAAGCCCAGAGCCGTCAGTACGCTCCCAGACATGGCACCAAGGTGCACGCCAGAGGAAACTGGAATTATTTTCCACTTTTCCCCATTTTCTTCTGTCCTGAAGGCTTGGATGAAGTGACGTACTGTGTTTTGTTGGTCCTTTTCCTGCACAAATG
>NW_010390493.1:6635-13763 GCF_000710305.1 Buceros rhinoceros silvestris | reverse complement strand
AAAGGGATTTGTTAGGCTTCCTCCTCCGCTGAAAAATTCAGCCGCCTACCTATAGGGAGGGTTTTGGTGGGCCAGCTTCTAGGGGCTGCACAGTTTGGGGCGAGGCCCCAGCAAGATTGTGCTGTAGAGGTTTTTCTCAAATATCCCAGAGACATGAAGTTCGGGAGGCAGAGGGACAAAAGGTCTCCCGACCCAGTGACCAGCGGAGTTTCTCCTGGGAGGTTATTCTATATTTTAATGTAGCCTGGTGGTGGAATTCCCCTCGAGCCTTTCCCAAATCCTACAACCACACGACCCCCCCTCCCGTTCCAGTCGGGCTCGCGGGAAGCTGGGGGCAGCGGGGGCGTTCCTGCGTGGTGCACAGGGCCAGGCCCTCCCCAGCGGAGCTGCCGGCTGGGTTCCGGGGTGCGCAGCATCTCAGTTCTCTCCGTGGGCTGACAGCACTGCGTGGTTTGCACAGCGACAAGCTCCCACGTGCAGAACTCTGGAGGAAACGCGGTAGGGGCCATGCTGACGTTTTTACTTTCTTTCCTTGCTTAACAAACTGGATTTATTTCAAGCAGGGTTTTAGAGTGGTGAAACAGGTACATTGGCACGTCTCTGTTTTGGGTAGTTTTTAATATTTTCAAACTGTGGAACTCCTAATTTTATGTGAACAGACCTTATGAGCCTTAAATCTACTGAAGGGACTGTGGAAATTTGCTGAATATGTTGTGTCTTAACCGCAAAGCAGTCAGACTTTCGGTTTCTCTAACTGAAGTGAGAAAAAATAATTATGCAGAAGTTAAACTACTATAGAGTAATAATTTTTGTTTTCCTTTTCTGAGACACAGATATGTGTTTTGGGGAGTGATTTGAACAATTTTTTTTAAGTTTCTCTTAGTCGTGGTGGAGGAAGTTTGTAGTTTATGGGAATCCTGGATTGAGTGAGTTAAGGATGTAAATTGTCTGATTTACAGAGCTGCACGGGACTTAAATCTGTTGTGCAGAAGACGACATGGGGCATCATAAACTTCAACTTGGGTTATTATTTCAGTCTATTATTTCAAGCTATTGCTCAGAAGACTCAACAGTAATAAACTCGTAATGTGTGTTTTTGGTTTCTTAGAAATGTATGTGACCTTTCGAACTTCCAAATAACACGCGCACATGCTAGACAAGTCTTTGCTGTACTGTCACAATCTGACCTCACTGAGCTGTTTATTGTTTGTCGGGGTGTGAATGTGCTCTTTATGTATGTATAGTTCTTTATGTTGATTTTAAAGCTCCCACTCATAAGCTGATGGAGCACAGACATCAACGGATTAAAAGAATGACTGTCTGTTGAGAACACTGCAGCGTTTCTGCCTTGCAGAAAAACTTAAAATAATTATACATACAACTCTTGTGGAATGAAAATCGGCCACTTGATATTTAATAAACAGAGATCTGCTTATCATACAAAAAGTGGGAGACTGCTGATTTCAGAGCAGTACCGAGTGTTTTCAATTAAAAGAGAAGTTGCCCAAGATCTGGATTTAGATTTTTTTTCATACAGGCTGTGAAGCGTAATACTAAAATGTTCTTGTATGCTTCTTTTCTGGAGCCCCATTGGTTAAACGTGAGCATATGTTCAGTTTTGCCTGTTTTTACAAATTACTTTGGTCGTTTCACCATTCCTGCAGTTTTCCACTGAGCTAACTTTGTATCAGCTAAATTTCTTTCTAATTACGGACAATCTTTTCAAAGAAACATGCAAGATAAGAGCATCTTTTGTCCGTTGATCGTATGGAGGATTGGAGAAGCACTAGGGCACTCTTGAAAAACTGCATTCTTGAATGAGGTAGATTATTTGTTATAAAAATCACCCAACCTTTTGGCGGATCTGGCCCCTGCTCGGCCGAGTGTGAAGAGTGTTGCGAGCAGCACAGCAGCGTCAGGCGGCTAGAATATTGTGGTTTAGGATTTCGGCTCCAGGGCGAGGGGGGCTGCTCCAGCCCCTTGTTTGGGCTGGAAAGGAGGTTTCCCACCTTTTGTTTCTGCACCGCGAGGTAGTAGTGGCGTGGAAGGGCAACAGGCCCCTGTCATTCACGTTGACAAATGCACCCCTGGGTCCAACTTTGTGCATACATACATATATATATGTATGTATGTATGTATTTAAGATCTCACTGTTCTCTCTTTCTCTCTGTCCTACCCTAATTTAATTGGTGATTTGTGATTTTTGTTCTTTTGAATTAGTTTTGTTTCCCCTAGTCTAGCCTGCTTCTTCGCGTGTTAAGCCCTCCATTCGTTTCCATCCTGAGCACTTTAATTTGTTTTGATCTCCTCCTGGAGCAATTGTTGCCGGAGCTGCTTGGGTTTTCAACCAGCAACATAGAAAAGCTTCTTGGCCACCTCCACTCTGGCAAATCCATAAAGAATTAAAGCTGATCAGGAACAACCTGGAGCTGGTTAAATGCTGAACGTAGAGACCATGGTCAGACGTGTTTATTTTTCAGTTCTGTCCCCATTTGACACACCAGAATTTGTCAACGCGACAGAGAGATCTGGTGTGTTCTTAATTGTGATGTCACTAAACCCAGCACAAATCAATATGTATGTCACTCCCAGGCTTTGGGGAGAAACTAGTGAATGGAAAATGAAAATCTAGTGGCTGCATGAGGAGCAGGCCATCTGTACTCGTTCCAATCAAGTAGAATTACTGCATTCTTCTCAGTAAATTTTAGTTGTTTGATCCTTGTTATGTGTCCTTTGCTCTGTCTTCTGGTGAATACCATGAATTAAATATAGTACGTTTATTTAAATCATCCATAAAAATTCTTTCCTCCATATCTTGTCCCGGCCAGCTTAAAAATAAGTGCTATGTGCTTTTATTTACCACATCCTGCACTGCCTGACGCTTCCAAGGATGGAACCAAAGAGAGTATGTATCAGTGCTCCTCTGTGATTGAAAATTAGATTACAGATTAGAAGGGCCTGAGGGACCATTATGACCAGATGAAACAGTCCTCTGCAGGCTGCAAGACTGTTTTACTTGGGGCCAGTCTAGAAAGAATTGTCCAGTGTTGGCATAACCACTTGCAGTGATGGATGATCCAAACAGTGCTTGGTATGTTTTAGTGAGGTTCGCTCTGGCTTGTGATTTTTCAGCTTTTGTGAAGAGCAAGAGGTCTTCTATTCCTTTCCTTTGGCTGAGTCTAGTTTTAGCTAGCCAGTAGATCTTCTTAGACTTGTGTCTGCCAGAGTGAAAAGTCCTCTATTAAACGATCGTTTCCCATACTCGAGCAATCCCAGTGGGATTAAGTTATTCCTTGGCCTTCTCCTTGTGGGCTGGCTAGAGCAGTCTGTGAGCTTTTCGTTAGCAGACATGATTTTCAGTCCTGTGTCTTCGTAATATTCCTAAAGAGGGCTCCTTGCCTGTGGTAGCACGGCGTTTCTTTCACTGAATAAACCTGAATGTCAAGGCATACTTTATACGATGAGTTTTCTTGTCACAAAGTATCTGGTGTCCCGCGCACTTCTAACACTTTTATTTTGGGAAGACTGCGTACAAAAGGACGTTGGCAGTGGGACAATTGCTGATGCTCAGTGGCATTTGCAGAAACTGAGGGGAGACTGTGCCTGCATTGTACTCTGAAAAATACACAAAACGCATTTTTAAACTGTCCGTGTCCATGGACCATCTATTTGGATGACCTTCAGCGTTCTTCTGAAAGCAGTCTGCTTGCACAGCTGACAGCGTTAGTGAAACCTGGAAGCCAAAGCCCCTTTTTCTCAGTCCTCCCCTGCAGGTTTGCAGTGGCATTGAGGATGTGGCCAGTGGCACTGGCATGGCGATGCAGCTATCTTCCCACAGCTTCCCTAGGGACCGACTAGTTCTTCTGCAATTAACATGAGGGACCGGGAAAGAATCCTGTTTGCCTCGGGATGAGGAACTGTGGGGTTAAAGCTAGGCACGTGGTGCACATGCCGAAGTGAAGGCTCCAGTCAGACGGGAGGCACTGTGCTCTGGGGCTCTCCTGCTTGGGACAGACACGCCGAATGCATTTGACAAGCAGACTCTGAATTTCTTTGATGGAAGGATATTTTTGCATTTATCAGGCTCTATCCATCTTGATCAATTTAATCAGCATATCACTAATTCCTGTCATAAAGCGTCATTTTTCTAGAAGCCTCAGTTTTCCTAATGAACAGATGATCCTCTGATTTGCTTTGGGTAAAACTTGAGCTCTGAAGATCTCGTCAAAGTTGCCAGTGACCTCAGTGAGGCCAGGATTTCACTCCTTATGCAAGTTTAATAAGACAATTATTGTTGACATGGGAGCATAATTCTTTGTGATCTACCTAGCAGATTTGAGCCAAAGTTGAAATGAATCAAATCTCAGACCTGAAAGTCTGATGTAAAGGTCCCTTTTAATTTCCAAGACAACGGTGATTCGTCGGTCTGTTGCGGGAAATGTGTGCACGTTTGTGGTTTCAAACCGCTGCTGGTGACAGTAGCTACTGTTTCGTCTCATTTCTGTCACGTGCTCCATGGGCTGTGTGGTGGGATATAGGAGTGATCTCATTCAGATGACTTTATCGATGGTGCCGTTTGAAACAGTGGGCCGAAATAAAAGCACTTAATGCAGACGTCAGCAAGTGCCTGATGTTCTTTGCAGAATCCATTTGTTGTATAAGCAGCTCTACTGTTGTGGCGCCTGCCTTAATTAAGGCCATGACAGTATTTCCATAATAAACCATATTTTAAAAGGCTTTTTACTTAACTGCAAAATCTGCTGCAGGCTGAGACTTGGACTAGGAAAGCTTCAACTTAAAGGTTTTTTTTTTTTTTAAAGTACGGCTACAAAGAAATCTTTCTTCAATCATACAGGTAAAATCTTTATTTATAAAAAGAAAAGTTTTCAGTCTTATCAACAGTGAGTACTGAAGTGCCTGGTGCTGACTGTGTTGATTAGGATACTTTTAACCATGAAATCTCTGTTACAGTCATTCTATGATTCGATGTAATTTGAATACTTTTATCATTTGTGCGATGGTATAAAAAGCCTCATTTAGGACTAGGACCTTATGTGCTGGATCGATTTCAAGCACCAGAAGAGAGAGTTCCCGCACTTTAATACCCTTCCCATAAATCACAGCAGAACAAGGGGAGGAAGGGGCAAGGGTTAATGCAGAGAAAATGAACACGCAGGTAAGTTGCAGCTTTTGCACAATGAGGATACACTTGTTCTGCTTTGGTTTAGGCAAAGGCTGAAGTGGGAAACTTGGAATAACATGTTTTAAGGAGGCAGGTGCATTATGTAGGAACTAAGAGCAGACCATCTGTTAAGGTCCTGGACATGATTTTGGAAAGAATTGTGCCCAGATAACCAGACAGGTTTTGTTGTGTTGCTTGGGTTTTGGGGGGGGTGTTCGTTTGTTTGTTTTTGAGGGTTTTTGTTTGTTTGTTTTCCTGACTTCTGTTTAGTCAGGTGAGAAAATACCGGATCAGTTTCCTGCAGAAGAGTCTGAGCTGTAATTAATTTTCCCATCAGTAACTGGTTGTTCAGAGATTCTTTAGGACAAGAACGTGTGCTGGCAGGTTTTCAGCAGAATGCTGAAATTCAGCATATAACAAGGTTTTCCTGGGGTTTTTATTCCTCTGAAAGAAGTTCCCTCTTTTGGGTTGTGTATTTAAGTTGAAAAGCACTGCTGTTATTTACTACTAATGTGATAACATTTAGCTGCTTATTCTGGATTATATTTAAACATATGTGAGTTGATCCAGAGAAGAGACATAATACCCTGTGAAGCTTGGGTCGCTCACTTGATGGGTGTCTGTTGCCTTTGTGACAAGTCCAAGTTCCACAGAACGAAGGGATTTGTCAAAAATAAGTCGTTTTTAATCCTAATGATTGAGAATGAACGTTCTGAACAGTAGCCTGAAGATGTAGTGGCAGTTTTGTTCAGCTTTAAGCATGTTAATTGAAGACCTTTTGAATCTTTGTTCCTTACGAGATGTGAATTACCAATGACGCAACACGTAATAAAGGAGCAGAGTTAAACATTGCGCAGGAAATGATCAGTTTAATCTTTTCCAGTGAAGTGGTGCTTACTGCCGTGGTTACTTTGCAACCTAGATGTTTTTTCAGTAAACAGTTCAGCCCAGATAGACGTCCCATGGGCATCGATGGGATTTTTGCTGTGAATCAAGATATTTAATCCCAAATCTGTAGTGCTTGATCAAGAACTTGTGTTTGGGGTTTTTTTAATATTACTGTTCTCCACAGGAGATCTTTTTTAATCTGCCAATGTAATTCTGTTATTAGTCTTTAAATTTTCTTTTCCCGTCGTGAGTTTGTTATGGGGAGCAGTGGACTGCAAGAGTTCTTTCTCTGGCAGCTTAGATAATACCATACAGCTGTTCAGCACTAGAAACACTGTTTTCGCAACTACCATGGTAAGTATTTTTCATGTGGTAACAGCAGCATCAGTTTTATTCTGCAACGTATAGTGGGTTTTGTTTTGTTTTTAAAATCCAAAGTTAAAAAGTCACCTTAAATTCTAAGCTTCTTTGACTATGTCTGAAAAATTAGTTTTGTGCTTGATGCAACTAGTGAGGGAGGTTTTAAGTATGAAAAACACAACACCTGAGAAGGCAGACCGGCAGAGGCGTACACTGATGTTCAGAGCCTGACCCGGGAGCTGGAGATGCTGGAGTGTGATGATCTCCCAGAGCAGCGTAGTGCTTCTCACAGCAAAGGCAGTTAGTTGCCTGTAACGCCTCTCTGCATGACCGCTCATGCCGGAGTCGAGTCGAGGTGGTTGGTGCTGCTTTGTGCCTGGCTGGCGCCCAGCTCTCTGGCAGCAGACGGCAGCGCTGCCGGTGCTTGTGCACACCCAGCCGTGCGGTGCGGGAGGTGGCGTCCTGCCACCTGCTTCCTGAGCTCAAACGCCTGGCTGTGCCTGGGCTCCCACCTTCCCCTTAGCCGCTCGTCCAAGTCGCGAGTGAGGCAGGAGGGCTGTGTGAATCAGTCCTGGGGAGAAGGAGAGAAACGCCGTGTCCGGGGCGCACAGCGGCAGTAATGCCGGGGGGCTGTGTGGAAGCCAGTGGCTGGGCCACAGCAGGCCAAGGGCGGTTCGCCTCCTCTCTTCACAGCCTGA
>NW_010390493.1:0-6615 GCF_000710305.1 Buceros rhinoceros silvestris | reverse complement strand
TGGGGTGGGCACGGAGTGAGTAATGCCGGGGGGCTGTGGGGAAGCCAGTGGCTGTGCCACAGCAGGCCAAGGGCGGTTCGCCTCCTCTCTTCACAGCCTGAGGCTTGTTCCTGGCACGTGTCTTACCAGGCAGGCAACCGGGGATACACTCGAGGGTTTTGTTCGTTTGTTTGCTTAAATTAAAGGTGTTTTCTCCCCTTTCCCCAACCACCCTTATGAAGTTGGCATAAGACTTAAGATGTCTTTTTAACTAAGGCTCCACTGCCAAGTTTGGAAGTTTCCTTGGGCTGCCCATTCCTTAGGAATTATTCGCTCTTGAAATGAGAGGCTGTGTGGTAGCTGTTCTTGACAGCTGTTTTGCTAGATGATAGCAGCTATTTTATCTGTATGGCCTTGTGTCTAGTCAGTAGTTGAGCACTGTGTTTCCTTTGTCAGACTGCACACAGTGTGAAGAACAAGAGTCGCTGAGCGGCATATAATAGAGTATCGCTTTGCTGTCTGAGATACAAGATCCCTTGTTATACGTGGGCAAGTAGTGCTTTCGTCTTGACTTCCATGAGTCGTATAGGCTGGAGCGAAAGAGAGGGAACATCGCCTGTTCCTTCAGGGCTCTTGTCGAAGCGTGTGGTTGAAAAGGCCAGTGCAGCAAACCCCTCCGTGCTCCTCATCCAAGTTCCCTTTCCTTACAAGAGCGCAGTCTGTATGGTCACAGTGCGTAAATCAGCCCAGCTTTTGGAAGAAAAGCCGGACTTTGAATGCGTGCCCTCCCATAATTCATTCCCAGCTTTGATGAGAAGCAGATTATGCCTAGGTCCGTAAGCATGAGATTGTTTCAAACTCACTGAAATCTGTGGAATGATATCAGAGGGCAGTCTCCACAGGTCTCACAAATTGCTTAAAGTTTGAAAGGATTGAGCGGATCATTCAATCAGAGTGTTCACTGCTGTGTCACAGGCCAACACTTTTCCTCCACGTGCTTTCTTATTAAGCCCAGTAACCTAGGCGACAGGAAAGCCTACCTAGGTTTTCCTCTGGCACTTCAGTAGCGAAGTTCATTCTGGGTTTGCAGAAACCGTCGAAGATGTAGCACCTGTTAGTTAACCAAGTGTGCTTCTGAAACTCTTCTTTCCCAGTTGTTGGCTCCTGAAGTGTTTCTCTGGGGTCCGCTGCAGACCCTCCTAGTGGCAGGAAATCTCTGTCTCGAAGTGCTCTGGACGCTGCTTTTCAGTATGTATCTCATGTGTTGTATACAAATTTAGGCTCTCATCTTACTTGCTACTCTAGCTTCCTGCATGACGATACAGATCATGCGTCACTGCCCACCCAGACCAACTTTGTGCCATTAGCAAATCTCATTGTTACTAATTTTTCAGCAGTTGAATTGTTTGTTTACTTCCGAGCTGCTCACCAGTCTTTGCAGAGACCTGCTAGAAATACCCACTGGCAGCTGCTTTTTGAGGCCTGTCAGCCGACCAGTTCTCACCGTGCGCTCTGTTGTTGTAGTGTGATGCTCTCTTTTAAGCTTTGTGCCGTACAGGGCTAGGTTGTATACCTTACAAAGATTCATGTGTTGCCTGTACGGACTTCAGTCAACCAAACGGGCAGTCCCTCTGAAGTGAGATTGGATTTGTTCAGGAAGACCTATTTTGGAACCATGTTGCCATTAATTCTGTCGTTTTTGGTGAGCGAGCTCCACATTAGATTTCTCTCACTATGCTTGAGGTCTGATGTCAGCTTTTTTCCTGTACCTGACTCCCTTCTGTTTGTCCTTTGGCACAATATTCAAACCCTCCCGCATCTCTGTGATTTCCCTAGAATTCCAGGATATGTTAAAAATTTATGTCAAAGAGGCCACAGGGAGATCAGCCAGGTGTTGAGTATGTTGAGTAGAAACTTACTACTAGTCGTTGGTAGCAACATTTTTGTCGGTACTGTATTTCTGTATTTGAAGATGCTTTGTCATCCATCCTTACGCGATACAAATCCTTTTCCTTTTGTTCTGTGTGAGGACCAATGCAAATGAACCTTTCTGCATTCATTGTATTTTTAGAGTATTTTACCGTCTTATCTACTGGTGGGCCCGGATCATTTATTTGTTTATTGTTTTAGTGTTCAGGTTTGTTTTATGAAAACGGAGAATGAACTCAAAACTTGTTTGTAACTGAGGGTGGTGCTGCACATTCTATTATAGACTATAATAATTTTTT
This sequence comes from Buceros rhinoceros silvestris, assembly GCF_000710305.1. Lineage (NCBI taxonomy): Eukaryota > Metazoa > Chordata > Aves > Bucerotiformes > Bucerotidae > Buceros > Buceros rhinoceros. The sequence goes on along the minus strand of NW_010390493.1, from coordinate 4,408 downwards.
GAGGTACTTTATGCTGGTGGGATCTGTTCTGGCAAGGTCCTCCAGTTCAGAAGAGTAAATCACAACTCACATAGCGTATTTGGGAGAAGAAAAGTGGCTTCCTAGACTATTATTTTCAAGAGTTATGTTGGAAATCTTCAAAGAGTTTTTAAAGTTTGGTCAGTGTCTTCTAGAGCCTGAAGTATTCCCTGTTGACGGGTGGGTGGAAATTTTAATTTATATTTGGTAACCAAATGCTAAGTTGTAGAGAGTAGCTTTGAAAAAAACTTACAGATCTTTTTTAAAAACTTAAAATGGTTAACTGTCTTAGCTTCATACAGCATTGGTAAGCACAGACGGCAGGTTTCATCAGTAAACAGAGACATTTAATTTAAGGCAGTCATCAGTTTTAACCCCGAGCTGTAAAGAAGATGACAGCTGCTCCACTGGCTTCTGGTTGATAAGTCATCCAGTATAAAGCCTCATAAACTTCCTTCCTGTTTGAGCTCTAAGACGTGGAGCAGCACACACAAAAGCTGTCTGTAGAACATAACGGGGGAAGCATGTAGCAGCGTGACAGCAGCAGCATGGGCTGCTCTGGTCCTCTGAGAGCACGGTGTCTACTTTTCTGCAGTTGCAGGCAACCCTGTTTTAAAAGTTGAGTCCACTGTGGTCAGCTGAACTTGCTTGAGTTATGTGAGATGTTTTGAAAGCAAAGATTGTGGTTTTTTAGACTAAGTTAACTGCAGAAGCAGAATAAATTCTAATAATCTTATTTTCTTAAGAAACCAGTGACATCTATGAACCTCTCTTAAATTACTCCATTTGAATGGACTCAGTCCTAGCAGTGTCCAAAACACGAAGTTTTCAGGAACTAAAGAGCCTGCCTGTTTATGTGGTTAAGGTCTGGGCCTGAAGAAAGTGAGCAGACCCTCAAACTGGCATGTGCTGCAAAACACTGGACACTTGAAAGAGAAAATAGAAAAACTATTTTATCATAAGCAGTATCTCCAAAATCCATGTTACCTGGAGTGAAAGTACCACAGTATCATCAAGGCTTTCAGACGTTTAGCACCAGCCAAAGCAGCTTTAATTAATAAAATGCATAAACAAAAAATAAAGTACCCTGCCAACTCAGTAAAAGGATTCGTCTCATTGTCTCTTCTAATTTTAGGGAGACACAGCATCTGCCATGGGAATGTGCGGAAGTGTCTGTTAATCTCGGTGGTGAGCCTTCGTTCTGGTCTGTCTCTTAACTTCAGTTCTGTGTTTTCCTCATTGAGTTTACTTTTGTCTTGATTCATCCTTTCTTTTTGAAAAGTGAATTTCCTTAAACTTTTTTGTTTGTAAATCCGTTACCTCTACCATGTTTTCCCTTGTCTTTTCCTCCTGACCTATTGCCTTCTATTTCACGTTGTCTTTCTTCTGTACATACCCCTTGGTACCTTCATTCTCATCTGCCCTTCTGCTTACCAGCTTGCCTTTCTTCGTTCAGTCCTGGTTTTTGCCCTTTTCTTCCCTTCCTGTCCCTTTCTATCCACTGCGTCAGATTTTGTTTGCAGTGCTGGAACACATTGGCCATTATGTTTTCCCTTCTCACGTGCCCTTTTAGCCACTGAAATATGCACATAAGAATTCAAATATGCTTCTAAAAATAGTAAAAGGCTAAAACGGTTTGATTCAGCAGTCTTTGCTTTGTTAGAACTTCTGGGAGAAAAGCCCCATAAAGTCTATAGTGAATTCAGCTGCAGGGAAATAAAAGAAAAAAGGGAAAAAAAAGAAAAAAAGGGAAAAAATCAAACCAGAAAGTAATATAGTCACAATCTATTTTGTTTTTTTTTTTTTTTTTTTTTTTTTTTTTTTTTTTTTTTTTTTTTTAAAAATGCACATCTCATGTGTGCTCTACCTACGGACAGTGTCATTATAGCACGTGTACTTCTAAGTGGCATCTTATATCCTGGGTCTTTCTGCTTATGTGAGGGGGATTGTTGTGTATTTCACAGTTCCGGTGGTTGATATTAAAGCTAACGTAACTTGGTATGACATTAAAAGAAAATGGTTTGTCTGGGGCATTTTAAGAGAAGATGAGTCATTCAAATCCTGAAAGATTGAAGGTGGGTGAGAATTTCTTCCTGCAGGAAACATCTGTCCAGGCAGGTAGTTGTGAAGTCCTGGCATTTCCCGTTGTCCAATAGACTTCTTCCCCAGCAACTGTATTTGCTTTAGCCTTCAAGACTGCTTAGATATTTCTCAAATAAAAAGAAATGGATTTGAATGGGATTTTTTACATTTTATACACAATACTGTGACTATTAAATGTTAAATTCTACCCAGACTTGGGTTGGTAAATGTTAGTGACATGATTATAGAGATCGTCAGCACTGTGATGTTCCAGTGTTATGTAAGGATATCTCAGGATATGGATTTCTGAAGCTGTGTGTCCCAAATTCTGTTGAACTAATTATTAGCATGCAGACAGCTTCTAAAAATAAACTTTCCTGTTAGATACTACGTTTTATAATAAACATGCTCTTTAGAAAAGTTTTATTTTCCCCTTGAAAGAATAAAGTTTATGGGTTTATTTCCTTGCCCACAACCCGCTAAGGTACTGATACGGCAGGTGGGTGCATTTGCTGGCTGCTTTTGAGAAGTATTTGGGGTGAACCGAAAGTTTCGTAAAAATCATCTGAGACAGGGAGTGACTGGACGCGATTAGGCAAAAGGCTGATAATCAGGAAGCTGCTAGTGCTAAGAGTGTGAGCCCTGGTGCGGGCGCTGTGTTTAACGGGTGCCCGTTTAGTGGTGGAGTGCATTTAGCAAGTGTTTGTTTTCCCTGGTAATGAGGTGAGAAGCAAGTGTCTTTACCTTGTGTGATCTCTCAGAATGACTCTCACTCTCTATCTGATGTCTTGTCTTTTCCCTTGAAACCTACTTCATCTTCTTACTGCTTGTCCTGCAGGTAAGTGTGTTGACAAACCAAGCACAGTTCTCTCAGTCTCGTCTTAGTGGAGTGTGAGCCCATCCTCTGAAATAATTTGTATGCCTTTGTAAACATCATAGTGAAAGCCTCACTGGGAGTTCAAATGACATGTAAATGTATTCAGTGTTTAAGCTCATGATGAGAAGATTCCTCCCAACAGCAGAAAATCACAGACTTCCTCCAAATATAATTTAGTCCTTTTTTGCTGCAAATATTTGTGTATGAATTGTCATGAATTTTCTAGCACCTTGATACTGTCATGTCTTCGTGCCAATGCCATTCCTCCACTTCTCACTGGTAGCTTTCAGATCATGATCCTTTTGCTGTTTGATTAGTGGACACGTTCCTCAGCATATGGTGACAGGAACAGTAGGATCAGTATTTCTCAGGTTTTCAGCTTACCAACTCAAAGCAGAGGATGGAACTTTTTCAAATGGGGAAAACCATTTCCTTGCAGCGACTCTGCCTCTCTTGTGTGGTTTCAAGACTTGACATACTAAGACTGATTTAAGAATCCCTTTCCGCTTTTGGGATTTGTTCTGTGCTGCTTTTTGTTTGCTTCTTTGCTTTAATATTGGTCCCAGCTTTGCTGTAGTGGAAGCAAAATATATTAGGCAGCTGATTCCTCTCCCCTCCATACGGGAATAATTTTTTGCAGCTTTAAAAAAACCCCCAAAACATACTAAATGATGTTCATATCGATGTACAGGTTTGACTGCACATCATGACTCGGATCACTTAGAGAAGTAAACTGTCCAGCTTACTTTAAAGTGCTGTAAAACCAGTGAATACAATGAAGTTCACATTTCTTCGGTGAAGTGAGTACACAAGGTCAGTGTGATTGGAGATGTTCCTAGCCATGCATCAGGAGAGTGATTTTGGGAGAGCACCATTCTCACTTCGTCCAGCACTCTTCTTTCCAAGAGATGTATCGGTGTGCAATGAAATCATAGAATGACTCAGGTTGGAAGAGACCTTTAAGATCAAGTCCACCCCTTAACCCAGCACTGCCTAGCCAACATTTAATCACGTCCCTCAGCACCACATCTACACGTCTGTTAAATGCCTTGAGGAATGGGGACTCCACCACTGCCCTGGGCAGCATGTGGATAAGTGGTTGATAGGTGGTGAGCCCCCTTCCAGGACTCCCGTTCCTGGCAGGCCCCCGCCGCCCCGCGCGCCAACCTAGACATCCCCTGGCACAGCTTGAGTCCATTTCCTCTTGTCCTATCACCTGTTACCTGGGAGAAGAGACTGACCCCCACCTCACTACAACTTCCTCTCGGGTAGTTGTAGAGAGCAAGAAGGTCTCCCCTCAAACTCTTCTCCAGGCTAAACAACCACAGTTCCCTCAAATGCTTCTCGTAGCACTTGTTCTTGAGACCCCACACCAGCTTCACTGCCTTTCCTTGGACTCTCACCAGCACCACAATGTCCTTCTTGCAGTGA
>NW_010390492.1:13092-15147 GCF_000710305.1 Buceros rhinoceros silvestris | reverse complement strand
CTTTTAAAAATATTTAATTATATTTTGTTTTATTTTTTAATAGTACAAAAATATTTTCTTCCCATGCCTGAATGGATTGTTGTGCTTACACCCAACTTTGGAGACCACAGCTCTAGAATGCCAATAGTGCTTCCAAAGTGGTTGTGTAATATGGTTGGAAAAACTTGTAACTAATCAGATCTGTAGTTGCCAACATTTCTTCATGGTGCCAGAAAAATGCAAATCTTACTTTACAAATAATGAGGTTACTAAATTATGCCATTATATGTCCAAGCTTCTTGTGGATGAACTAGACTACTATGAAATAGTGTCTGAATACACTGTAGTTAGTTACATTACTTCTGGTGTTAGGACTAGAAATTTACTACTTTTAATGGCAAATATTTCAGAAACTCTATTTAATATTTTCACAATGACCATATTTTTCAAGTGCATAATTTCTTTAAAACTGCATTTACATATAAAATTAAAAAAGAATTTTTTTTCTTTTCAGTAATAAAAAATTCACAACATAATGAAGCAGACAGAATTTTCATTGGAAGGATTGGGATAAGTGTAATATATTCTTATCACAAAGTACTGCAGTGGATAAAGGTATATTGAACCTCAGGAACCTGACTGGGAGAAAGAGAATGACTTACTACTTTTTTAGATGTTAAAACTCTGTTTCTCTAGTTGAATGGCTGGGTGTACCACTTGCCTGCCTACCATCTTAATGCTCTCTTTTCTGAGATACGGGTGAATCGCAATTAGGAGACAGGTCTTCCTGAGACTCTGGCGCAAGGTGCTAATTGAGCAGAAATGTCACTTCTTCTGGCAATGCTGCTTTATTCTGAGACCTCCCAACTCAAAAGAGCATTTACAGAAGTTTGAGTGGGTCCTTTCCTACAGTGATGCTTCTGAACTTGACATCAAATGGAATTAATAAGGCCAGGAAGACAGAAGAAAAGCATAGCAAGGCTGCTGCTGCAGTGCTGCTGCACTTGGTGAACAGCTCATTTCCCAGAACATCACTGGAAGGGATTTTCTTGTATTGAATCTAGGGTTCTAAGTTCTGGTAATCTTGCAAAGATTCGGACCTCACAAAGAAAAACCCTTTACAATCAATTCTTTGCTGTCAAATATTACGAAGGGCCAGGGTTAAGAGACTAGACCTTTCACTGGATGTTTTACACTCTTTAGGCACCATGCACTGTTGCTCATAAGTTCACTGCAGCAAGATCTGTTTCAATATATATTTGTTTTTTTCTTCTTGGAATGAGGCAGTGTATACCAAGCTGGATGTCCCATACATTGCAACCTGACCAGGGACAACGTAAGAAATAATATAGACCACCAATGTTTTTGGAGTGTGTTTTGATCACATTGTGAACTTACCTTTGTGTCAGTGAGCCTGATCCTTAAAACTAAATTAATTACGTTGTACTGGGACCTTCCTCATCTCCTGCAAGATTATTTCCAGCATGTATTTTTATGAACAAAAGCAAACACTATCCTTGTCCCCTGTTGTCCTTTGAAGTTTTTTTGTGAATTATTGTTGAGGAACTCTTTCTAGTTTGCATCAAAGGATTAAAATGCCTGTTGTACTGTTGTCTGTAGGAAGTGACCTTCAGAAATTCTGTTACGCAAAACCTGTGCACTGCTCAGTCTCTTTCCAGGGTCTACCCAAGTCCTAGGAGATAGATGTACTTAGTCTAGAGGCAATACATCCATTCTGATGAATCATTAATTTTTCAGTGTCAACTTGTTGAGTTAGATGGTCTTTAGCAGGTCCCTATCAAGCTACAGCACAGCGTGATACTGTTGAGAAGTAAAGCAAAGGAGAGAGGGTCTTCGCATTAGCACTTCTCTAGTACTGCACTAGTACTTTTTTAGGCATTTTTGTTCTACAAAACTCAGCAGTTAGAACAGTTAAGATTTGCTGGCCATAGAAGAGGTAGTCTAAATTTTTGACACTGAGGAGTGGTGAATGCTTACGTGCCTATCAAAGAGCTTCGTTTGGCTTGTCTTCTTCAGAAACTTCTAGGGATAGCATATATTTGGTGTTTGTAGGGA
>NW_010390492.1:1083-12977 GCF_000710305.1 Buceros rhinoceros silvestris | reverse complement strand
AAAAGCCTTGGCACAGTTTAGCTGTTTTCCAGATCTGTCTTGAGGGAGATCTTGATACTGGGGTTGCAGGGTCTCTGATATTCCAAGGAGGTTCATCTTCATGTCCCAATTGCAGATGCGCAAGGTGTCAAAAGCATCTGTAGTGCTTTTCTTGTATAACAGGAGTTACTAAAAGAAGACAGTTCTTACGATACTATGATTTTTTTCATGTCTATAGGAAAAGATCATTGCTTCTTTGACAATATTGTGTTAGATATCAAATCCTGCCTCTCAACAGAATGCTCGCAAAGATCCTCGAATAGCCTTGTGGACAACCTGTGTTGACCATATGGGAGTGTGAATGAGGCTGTGCTCTGAATTGTTTTTATCAGAACGGGCAGCTCCCAAATTGGTCTCTGCTTGAGGAGTGAACTAGAACTGTCATTCCTACCTCTCTCCAACCAGTTTCATTCCATTATGTGTATCTGACAAGTCCCTAATGCTGTGGTTATGGGCTTGTTTCTTTGAAAAAGTGGTCCTTCCTGCTGTGCGCAAAGTAATTTTGCCTTTAGGACATGCCCTATGCCGTTTTATGAATATGTTGGGCTGCCTAAAGCTCTAGATGTGCTTTTCAGATCACTTCTCCTTCATGAACATCAAACCTCTTTATCACATAGTTTTGATGCTTTGTGGCTCTCAGAGGTAACATATGTACGCTGCTTGGTCCTGAAGAGAATATTCTTTGTAAGAGCTAAGCAAAGCTCATAAACCGGATGTACTTTGAAAAAACATGCAGGTTTGAAACACGTGAATGGGTCTTCCATAGAGACAGCTTTTCAAGCATCACTAGAATATTTTCTGGATATTTACTTGTAGAGAATCCTGCAACATTTAACGCTCCTTTGGCAACTATTTCATCCACTTCCTATTTCAACTATTCCTCATCTTGAAAGACTTTGCTATGGTTTATTTTTACCTAACTTTTTATTATTTCAGAGGATGGGTCAGAAGTTCGTGTCTAATTAAGGATCTTATTCCACAACTGCATTTTAATTGGGTGCCCTTCCTTTATAGATCATTTGTGCTTATAGCTGCATGCTTTCATCCTTCTGTAAAAACCCACTTCTTGGTGGCCCTTCCTTTCGCTAGAAGGATGGAATAGATGCAGATCCTCCTTGATTTTGTATTTTGTCTCTGGTTTGCACTTTGTTTGCAAGTTTTTGTTTTGTTTCACCTGAGTTTTTCTGGTGTGCTTTTTTTCCCTTAAACCACATCTACAGTTGAATGGGTTCTTTACACCTTAACTGCAGTGATACAGTTAGTATTCTTTAATGGGCTACGCTGAAGTAAACCATTGCAGATACTTGTAGGCCTTCAAAAATCTCCTATTTTGAGCATATGCCAGTCCATGGTGTGTAAATGCATATGCATAAAGCATTTTTAAAAAATGAGCTTCTTTATAAGCAAGTTTCATTTTCTGTCAGCTTCTCCATTCATCCCTTTCCCCTATCTCCACAACACTCATTCTGCCACCACAATGCATGCACACACATGACCATGGTTAATAAGCACTCACTAGGCAAGAGCTGAAATTTGTCTGGTTTGGAGTTTCATTCACGTTGCTTGACCAGCAGTGTGTAGCCAGACAGGACAAGTGCCTGTCCTTGTCTTGCTGAGAACATTAATTTGATATCCCATCTTGAATCCATCTTTTTTTAGACTGGTCAGATCTTAATTCTTTGAGACTGCTACATTTCTTCCATCTATGACTGAAAAGGCCAATCAAAAATTGTTAAGAGGAAGCTCCTGTAGGAAACCAGTCTAGATATCAACCTGGAATATGATGATAAAGTTGTTAGTGGTTATACTGTTGGGCAGACAGGCCCAGCTTATTGTCCTGCTGAGTGAAACTGTCAGTGTTGTCTTTGGCTTATGCTGGAGTAATTATTTCAGTTTAAAAATTATTTCTCTGCTGCCAAATGAAAACTCTGTGAATGGTATTTTTAGAATTTTATAGGTTGTGTAGTCCTGCATGGAATCAAAAGAGTAAAAATATTAATAAAGTAAGCAAATACAAATCAATTACAAAGTATATTAAAAACACTGTATAGGAACATTATATAGTAGAAATAATGTTATGGAGAACAGTGTGCTGAGAATTGTCAAACAACGAGTTGCAGGGGGTGTTGCCTATAAATCTGTATCACCATATATATTTGTGTAAATATACTCCATGTTCACTGATCTCTTTGCTTTCTCTGACCTTCCCCCTTTCCCTTCTTCCTAGGGAAGGAAGGTTTTAGATAAATTGTATGAGCTACAGATACATTTTACAGTCCTGAAAGGACTTACAGATGCAGGGAGGTTCGCATCAAGATGTCAAATAGTTAATAAAGCTGCAGAATTTTTTATTCAGACTGGAAGTTTGGATGGAGCGACATGGGTGTTGAGAGGTAAGCTTGTCTTTCTTACAAAAAAGGCCTGAGTTTTGACTTAAATTTGAACAGTCCCCTTCTATGACAGATTTCAGAAAAAGTTACAACATGGTCTGTGTTATTCAATCAAGTTAATAACAGTGGGACAACAAAAATAAAATCCATCTTCTTTATATGTATAAGAAATACTAATTCCAAATTTTTCACAGAAAAGTTTTCACAGTAGTCTGCCAACAACAGCATTCTACTCAAAGGCCTACCACAGTAAGGGAGGGGTGCAGCTTGGAAAGTGACCTTTCCCCGTGTAGATTTCCTTTGAGCCAGGTGACTGACATTCAGTGTCAAAATATTTTCAGGCTTGGGACAATGCAGTGTTTCTTTACTCCTCACAGTATCCACATTTAGTAAAATAGCTTTAGAATAGTACTGTATATCTTCGATTAAATTAATGGATAATTACCGGCTTTTGGGGATTCTGATCTTCTAAAAAGAAAAGCAACTCAGATGTATAAACAAAAATAGAATGTGTTCTATAAAGAACGTATTGAGGATCTGAAATTCACTGTTCAATTTTATATATGTACATATTTATATACACACGTATATTTATACGGGCCACTGACAGTCTGTTTTACTACTGTGATATCTAATAAAAATGGCTATTTATAACTTAAAGGTTCAGAGAATCCATCTGACAAGTATTGGTAAGGAACAAATTACGAATAACTGAAATGTATTTTTGGTACGGTTTACAGTATATTCTTAATGGCCAAAAGTCTCAGTGTCCAGCAGTTTCAGTTCATAGAAGTAACATCGCACTGTTGTTTGCCACAGAGTCAGAGTGGACCACAAATGCACCATTGTGGCCCTGTAATAAAACAGACATCCTTGATCGCCATAATCTGCTATGTACACTCGTGCACAAGTACTTGAGGAGGAATTTATACAGGCAGGCACTTGAAGTTCTGCAGAACTTACCAGGTTTTCAAAATGATTCTGGTAAGTAGATAAAAAGGTACTGTTTTAAGAGCTAAAAACTTAACGGTTTATACTGTACTGTCCTTTTTATTTGTTTTCTGAGTAAAAATTTTTGAAGAAGTGAGATGGTTTTAAACAAGCTCTTTTTATTGTTTCCATTGTCAACTGTGTATGGTACTCTGCAAAGTGTGCACAGGTGCACACACACACATACATGCATGTCCATGCACACATACAGAGTTTATACAACTGTCCTCTTTTTTCAGTTGGCTCAGTTACACAGGGCAGCAGGAAAGACCTAATAAACTTTTAAGGATTGTACGCAGTCTATAATAAGATAAAACAGGGATATAACTAAGCTAGTTAGCCTAGACTGCTCCTACATACCATGTTCAGAACAGAGTGCTTTTTTGGGCTCAATTATCTGACAAATTTTGGATGTGTACTTCAAAATAAGATGCATAGTTACTCAAACTTCACTGAGGAAACCTCAGCTGATTGCCATGTGTAGGTCTCAGCCCTATTGCCAGTGTGTGCTTATTTAGGTCTTTTAGGAGAGCTTAGTTGGAGAGAATCCTAAAAGGATCTAGTTCTTTGAGGCATGAGGTGGTTACAAGGCTGCTCATCCTGCCAAGAAGGGCAGTTTAGAGAAATTGGACAGTTCAGAATAAGGGTAGAAACAGAAATCGAAGCACTGAAGTGATTTTATTGGTGCAGATTTTAAGTTTGAGATACCAGGTCAAGATTGTGTTTATAAGATTGGGTAAGTGAATATATTTTTTTCCGATCCTGTTGGTTTTTGAAGCAAATTATTACTTGGACCTTAACCCTTCTCTTTGACAATGAACAAACAAACTATCTGAAAAGACTTGTTGAATAAAGCATTATTGTAAGTTATCTCAACCTTGTTCCATTTTGCTGACAGAAGCAAGAGTTCTGATTTAGGTACTGAATGAGAAGCGATTCTTCAATTAGATTTGCATTTGACTTAATTCAGTAGTTAATAGTCTTCATTTCATTTCAGATACTACAGATGTTTCTCAGTACAGCTGCCTTTTTAACAAACTGATAAATGCCTGTTTTGAGAGCAAGAACCTTGGGATCTCATCTTCTGCAGTAGACTTCATGCTTTCAAAAAACATAGCTATTGATTTTTCTGTACTTAGAGGATTAATCACTGCTTTGGGAAGAAATTCTTTGTGGTCTAAAGCTAGGACCTATTACAAAAGTAAGTTGCTTCTTAAACAATTTCCTTCTCATGTTCTTTGGATAATGTATGCTCATAACAGCTCAGTATGTTGAGGAGAAATGGGTAAGAGTACACTTTGTAAGAAGAAAACAATACTTTCTGTGTCACTATCAGGAATTTATTTGTAACCAAAAAGTTTATCAGGAAATAGTAGCGGTTGAAAATATGAATCAGTGCATACTACCTGGCATGAAATAAATGTAATTCTGACAAAATTATTTTTTTACATACAATTTCAGAATTTCAAGACCCTGAAGTGGTTAGAAAGTGCATGATGTTCACTTTTTCATCTAGGCAAATTAGATTTCTTTATACTTTTGCTTAGAGCTTTGCTTAGGTGGTAAAATTATTACTCATTCTAGAATCACAAAGTGGTTTGGGCTTGGAAATGACCTTAAAGATCACCTAGTTCAAATCTCCCTGCCATTGGCAGGCACACCGTCCTCTAGACCAGGTTGCTCAATGCCCTGGCCTTCAACACTTTCAGGGAGGGGGCATCCACAGCTTCTCTGGGTAACCTAGTCCAGTGTCTCACCACCATCACAGTAAAGAATTTCTTCCTAGTCAAATCTAAATCTACCCTCTTGCAGTTTAAAACCATTACCCCTTATTCTATCACTACACTCCCTGATGAAGAGTCTCTCCCCATCTTTCCTGTGCCCTGTTTAAATTCTGGAAGGCCACTATAAGGTGTCCCCGGAGACACCCCTTCTCCAGGCTGTCTCAGTCTGTCCTCATAGGGGATCTGGCTAAGAAGTTCATCCTAAAACAAAATTATTTTCATCTAAAAGATAACAGTCTGTGATTGTTTTCAACTCCCCACTTCTGAGCTAAGAAAATGCTAGGTGTACAACTCTGATAGGGTCCACCAAAAGCCATCTCTCCCACATTGTTTTCTGAAATGCTATATAGGTTGGATCTCTGGCATCACTTGGCAGAAGACAGAGTAACAAAGCAGGAGATGCTGTTCAAATGTCCTCTCACTGTGATCATAGTTAATAAATTAAATAGTAGTTAATAAAGCTGACCTGTCCTGAATTATACTTGCATTATTATGCAGCTGGAATCCCTGGATTTCTAACAGAGCTTTTTAGTCATTGCTGATAATAGTAATTGATAGTTAATATTTTCCAACATTGAGTATTATGAGTGAATGCAACTTGCAGTGTTCTCAAAATCAGACCAATTTCCAAGTGAAATAGTAAAATCCATTAGGAGTTTGATGGGTATTTTTCTCCACATTCTTAGCCACATACCAAAGAAAACAGTATTAGTGATCGTAATTCCTTACATTTCTGCTACATTTCTGTTTACTCTCAGGTGCTTTATCATTGGGTTGCTACCTACCACTGCAGGGAAATTTCTATCACGAACGTTTGATGATGCCGTCGTACCTGTCTGAGGTTGAGATGCTGTTGGCCATTGAAGTATTTCTTGTTTCAAATGCCAATTATATTCAAAGTCCAATGGCTATTAGTCACACTCTTCAAATAATACTGAAAAGGTTTGTTGTTGCATGTGTATCATTTTGATTGTATTTATCTGTATGATTGTATAATTAATGAGAGATGTTATTTTCCATTGGCTGAGAAAGAGAATGCTAGTTTTAAAACTTGGTTTTGATCCTTGTTTCTAAGCTGGTTATAGAGAAGTAAATGTTGGGGGGGAGGTATTATTGCTTTTATATGTGTGTAGCAGGAAAGTAATGCTTCCAGAGTGATACTAGCCTGTGTTCCCTAACTGAATGTGTCTACCGCACTAGGAGTATACTGCATTTCAAAAACAGGATAGCGTACTATCTTGGTGTATAGATTCTGGAGTTGTGGTTAACCCATGGAGTAGAAGGGCATGGTCAAAATACTTTTTACAAAAAGCAAGTGTAACATTTCTTGGCTGTTCTGTGGAAAGTGTATGAAGCCATTTTATTTGATTCTTTTTATAGTGGGTATCTCAGTATTAAGTTTGTTAGATTTTTTTCCCCCTTTCTGTGAGACTTAATACCTTCAGATGAAAATGTGTTTTGTTGCTTTTTTTCTTTTTCCATTAAATACCTTCCACTGTGACTAGGTTATACCTGTAATTTATTTTTCAAACCCCATTTTCTCTGAGATTGACTGGTTCAGCATCAAAATGTGAAATTACATAGAAAAGCTACATTTTTTTAAGGAAGATGAGCTGGAGTATCTCAAACTTGAGTATTCTGTCTTTCTTTTCCCCTACCCTTCCCAAGAAGTACGTTTCTTAATTTTGTACTTTTGATAAATTAGAAGTTTTAATCTCTTGTTTTCATGTGTACACTATTGTACATCTGCTTGTTTGCTTAAAGAGTAAGTTCTGGTCTTGCTAAAAAGGTAGGCATGTCACTTAGGCACATCCTTATTCCGAAAGTGATTACATGCCAAAAATGAGTAATATTCTGGATTCAAGTATGTACATAAATTCTTGCTATATCCAGTTCATAGAATGGTTTACATTACTGAATTTTCCAGCCTAGAGTCAAACATTTCTTCAGGAAATGTGCCATGAATATGCTACTTTGCATTACCATTAACTCCTGTTACTGTATTAAATCCTTTTAATTACTGTAAAATATATATTAAAAATATGCTTTTTCTAATTTTTTAATTCTTCCAAATAATCAACTAAAATTTGTCTAGAAAATAACATGCTTTATTGTAAGTGAAGTGAACACAAGACATAATTTTAATGTTTTTGTAATCTTGTTGCCAGTATATAGTGTCAGGCAAGCGACAGAGGGCCTGTATCGTACCTAATTTTGTGTTTGTGAAAATTCACTTACAGATGTGAAGATCAGACAGTTCAGAACAACGGTGACTATCAAGCATCAGTGGAGAGACTGACCCTGGCTGCTCGTATATCTGATCCAAAGCTTTTTCTTAAGCATATGACAGTGAATATTAATAGGGAAGAAGTTTACAGCTTGGAGCTTACATCTGCTCTAAAATGGCTTCAGGAGAATATGAAATGGGCTGGCAAGGTCTGGCTGTTTCAGTAGTAATTAAATAGTAAAGAATTCTGGGTTTTAGCAGTTAAAGCATTTTTGAAAATAATACAAATTAATAAAGGCAGTTCCCACTGTCTTCAGACTGTGCCTCACTGATTTACAGCAAGCCTTTAAACTCAAGTTGTGTTTTTAAATACTTAGATTGATGTTAATGTAGATAGTAGCACAGAAGGAGTAATTTTTCCCTAAGTATATAGACTGTAGTACTGCCATGTAGTTGTTTTATAATGGCATCATTAGGTAATGAGGAAGCTGCAGCCTCAGAACATACATTCAGCTTTTTCAGGTAGAATCTAGCACTAAGTGTTAACTCTTGTCCCAGCAGGTGGTAGTATGTAAGTACATTGATTGAGTGTATCTACTATTATTGAGCCTTTTTCCACATTGCTTCATAGTCTGTAGAATACGTTTCTTCTTGTCTTCCTCACAGTATCTTGTGAGAATACTGTCCCATCTGTGTGCCCTTAGATTCTCATTTCCTTACTTGAAAAACCCAGTAAGAAGCACTGAGAATAAAATCACAATCACTTGAGACATGCCTGATTTGAGACATACCTTCCTTCACAGAACTGAGTCTACACAAGTTGTTCATAGCTGAAGGCTTCTTAGTTGTGTCTTGATAATAATTTGTATATGGCTTCACATTTGTATATATGCATACTTCCACTGTAAAGGAAAGCATGCTTTCTCCCTTGATTGTGCTCTTAGAGGGAAGTAGTTTTGCCCATTTTTTAGTTTCTGACAACTGTGCGATGAGGTGGAGGCTTCTAGCACAGGCTGGTTCTAGTATTCCTCGTTCTTCAGGAGTTAGACTTCTTTCCACCTGTAAATCCTGAAGCAAGATTCAGAGTGTGAATTGCTTAAGTCATACTTCCTCTACAGATCTGCAGCCTGAGTAAGAAGAACCAGACACTTCATAGCAGAAAACTCTCATGGCAAATCTTCTGTCAAAGCTGATCATTGCCTGAGCTCCCCACTTCTGTTAGTTTAGATCTCCAATACCAACCTTCATAAACATGCCAGTGATATAGCTCTTTTGGTCCTGCTTTCCATCCCCTTTAGAGCTTTTCTTGCTGAAAATTTCTGCTCTCTTGAATATAGAAGTTCATGTGTTTTTAAGGCTGTTCCATCATAAGTGAGGTTAAGATGATGGTGTATGCCCTCAATGTTTGAAAAATCTTACCCTGCTTTGGGGCAGCATGAGTGTTTTCCCAGTTCCAGCAGCATTATGGCAGGTGTCCTTTGCACCTCTGAATCACAAAAGCCATCATGATCTTAGCACTGGATGTTTTTGGAAGCTATGTTGCTGGTTTTTGTTTTGTTTTTTGCCACTCTTTTTGACATTCATGCCATTAATCTAACGTTATTAATGTGATTGTCTCTTCAGTGTCAGGTCCTGACCCTTTTTGATACCACCGCTCAGCCAGTCTGTCTGGGAGTTGCTAGCAGAAAACAGATGATTGAATCTGATGACCACCAAGATCACTACTTTCCTCCTGTGCCACCTGTACAGAAAAATGCAAGGCTCTTGTGTTTTCACAGGGTATCATTCTTCTGTAGAGATCCCATCTACTTTCCTTCTACAAAATGGTAGATCAGTGAAGACCAGTTGGATCTAGGTCAAAGAGATTTTAGGTTCCATCACTTGGTATGCACCAAGATGGCTCTGCCATTTGTAAGGCTATCCACCTAGTCAAATCCAGTAGGATTCTGCTGCTTTTGCTTAGCTGAAAAGACTGGATAAGAAGTGATCAGGTTTCGGATGAGGCATCTCAACTGATGTTCATCCAGCCACTCCAGCATTAGTGGCAAGAGCAAATTTGGAAGGTTTCAACACATCAAAACTGGCAGCGAAAAACTAAGTCATTCTTGCTAATTACTTTTTGTAAGATCCTTTGTAGCTTAATCTCCTTTGGAATTAAATAGAGGCTATCTGAACCACAGCTAAATCCCATACTTCCATAAGCTTTATTAGATGTGGCAAATACTGGGTTTGAGAGACACAGAAGGACAGAATTCTCTTAGTAATCTGGCTTCAAAGCTAGTGATGTTCTAGAGACAGCATTATTTTTTTCATTATAAGCAACCTTGAATTTTCACTTAGATCATACCCAGAAAAAAAATCCAAATGTTGCTTTATTTTTCAGACAAAGGTTAATCATTGTCCTCATAGCTTAATTTGGACCTGTATAAAATTTGTGCAGTATTTTGGCTCCATCTCCTGAGTATCATTTTCACCTGATAGGATGCAATTTCAGTCATGTTTTATATTAACAAGAAAAGCAAGCTCCCCGCATCATTGCTCAGAAGTTTTGTTACAACTGGTGCATCTGGTGTTTCTGTTAATATAGTGTGTCTCCCTATCACTGTGATAAACCAGTAGGCAATTTAAACTTTACCGTTAATTCCTGTATTTCATGTTTTTGTACTGAGTCAACTTGAAATAACATACACATCAAAATGAACAGATTTGTATCAAAATACCAGAAAGGTTTCTTGAGCAACATTCTCAGTACCATTGGTGACAGAAATTCCAGGATCAGACTCCAATGTGGAATGGAAACAAGCCCAGAAAGGTGGAAAAATGTTTCAAAGAATAAAGTTAAGTACAACAGAAACAATGCAGTTTTGCAGAGCCAGCCACTCAACAGACAATATCCCTATTTTTGCTTTGCCTCAGGTATGTTACTGTTTCTTAGTAGCTGAAAGAACTTCTGTGTTCGAGATTAAGCCACTGGTTTAATATATTTAAATTTTCATATAAGAAATAAAATGTCTTTTTACCTGTTTGCAAAGAGAGACAGAAAAATGTGAAAAAAAAACCCCTGTGCTGTGTTCAGTAGCTAGGTCTAGACAACGTTTTGCTCCTTCAGTATGTTTCTAGATGCATGAGAAATTCCCCTCCTGAAAGTCTTTCACCAGTTTTCACTGATTACAAGGTATGTTCTTGGAAAGATTAGTTTGATAGGTATTAACAAGTTCTTGTAAATAAAACAGAATAATGTTGTTTGGAAGACTTAGCACAATTTTATTTCAAAGCATTGATAGTTTTGAGAGTTTCTTAACCCACACTGGGGATGGAGGTGAGAAGCTGGAAATAGAAGCTTGATAGTTTTACTATGTTTTATAAAGGGCAATTGGACGGGTCATTTTGGAGGAATTGTTAAGATGTTAATAAAGATTTTTCATTCTTTATATGATGTACCCAGAATATCTGTGAGTCAGTGTTGACGTTAATTCCGTTAAGCTCCCTGTAATTCATATTCTTAGGTGTGGAGGAGAATAGGCAAATGGCAAAGCAGATGTGGAGAGTTTAATATCTTGTTAACTACTACAGGAATCTAGAGTATGATACGCTGCATGACGAGGTTAAGAATGTGTGAAATCAGTCAGACTATGCATTCTTTCACCACACCATAGCACCTAATGTAATAAATGCTCATGAATAAATTGGGCAGAAACTCCCAACTGTGAACATGGCCAGCTTCCAATTTTAACTACAGACTCGAGTGGAGGCTACAGCTAGGCCTGTGGGCTGTGCTCAGTTTGCTGAAGAATTCTAATGGATGTTAGCGAGAGTTTCACATGAGGAGAAATAGTAAAATTAAATGTCCCTGGTATAGTAGTCAAAGTTTTAATTACCAAAATCTTAATGCCATACTCCTCAGCTTAGTAAAATACAGCCACATTAAGAGCAATTACTGGTCTTTCACGTTCACCAGTTGCATCCTGCATCTTTGTGGGGTTTTTTGGGTCTGCGTTTTCCATTCTTAACCCCGTCTGCATAGCTCTTCTCTAAAATGAGCAGTACCAAAAATGAATGCTGATGTAGGCTGCAGTGCTTCTGTGTCATTGCTTGAGATGGCACTGGAGAAACTAATGCCACTTTATGACCATCTGCAGACCAAGAACCAGAACAGAAACAAAGGAGCAAGGAGAAAGTGGCTCAGTTGCTGCTTTTAGCAACTTTATTGTAATACTTAGATTTCTTCTTCTGTTAGGGGACCAAAGGTCCCCTAATACAGACTTACAGACTTACTCAGATGTTACTGTTACCTGGTATAAAACAGTTCGGAAATGTCTGCGCTGCTCTTGCTGAGTCAGTAGGATGTATACTGGGAACTAAGAGAGTAATGGGACCACATAAAGCCACAGTGGTACTCCCGTGGAATATTTGGTGATGTAAGCAGTAAGTGTTGAGACCTTTATCTGATGTGATGCGGGGGGG
>NW_010390492.1:0-995 GCF_000710305.1 Buceros rhinoceros silvestris | reverse complement strand
GGGGGGTGGGGGGGGTGAGAAAATGGTGCTCTGGCTTTGTTCAAAAATAGTATCCTCTCCAGTGGGGCTGGTATCTGGCAGTCGCATCTGCTGATTACCTCTCCCAATTTATTTTATTCCTCACCAAGTTAAAAGAAATCCCAGGTGAAATGAACACAGTTTTCTGTTGAATCAGATAAATTTATTTTTCCATCTGCAGAATTATGCAACCAGTTTGCTTACTGATAGCTTCTGTCAGGAAGCAAAAAAGATGCTGCGCATTATGGAAATTATGTAAATCCCCTAAGAGCTGTAAGACTGTCAACTTGATTTAAAGCTTCACTGCACTTCAGATAGTTCCTAAACCTTTTCACTCCTCTTTTCGGCCTTTCCTGCCTGGAAATGCAGTAGGTGGTATGCAGATAACCACAGTGCCTAACAGTTGATCTCCCTTTGTTCTGAAAATCGTCAGCAGTAGACATTTTTGCTCTGAGGTTGCATAACTCTGCATCAGCTGTTTCATGACACCAGCTGCCTTGGAAGAAAAATAGATGTATAAATGTACACCAAGCATTAGTGATTTCAGAAAATAGCTCTTGCTTTTCCCCTCGAGACTGTGACACTCACGGTTGGTTCTTCACGCGTTTGGTGTTTTCTTTCTGCAGAGTAAAGGAAATGTGAAGTGCATGCAAGTATTTGGATAAACCCGTTTCATCCACTTTGCAAAAAAAGCAGTGATTTCTGGTATCAGGGTTGTCCTTTCTGTGACCCTGAGTAACAACTATGGACATACCCTGAGAAGCAGGAGTCACTGAAATGAAAGGGGACTGCTCCTCTGCATCTTGTGTAACAGGTCTTCGAGGAATGGCTGGGATGCTGTCCTGCAGATGTACAGGATGGAGTGCAGTTCGCAACCGAGGGCAGCAGCAGCCCCTAAAGCGTGAAATCAATAGGTGTTAAGTGGTTGTGCCACCGAATCCTCCGGTGCCCCACGCATATCATTCGTGGACGCGCTC
>NW_010390491.1:0-4378 GCF_000710305.1 Buceros rhinoceros silvestris | reverse complement strand
ACCTTGGCTCACCTCAGCCAAACCGGTGACAAATCCCATTGAAAGTACAATTTCATGTAAAGTCCCAGAAAGATGTGTTGAACCTGTGCAACTAACACTGACTACTGGGGAGTTTTTCTTCCAAGCTGTTGTTGCCCGGTCAGGAATGAAGGTAGATATATGCTCCCCAGGCCCTTTGAGTAAAATAGCTGCAGCATTTTTATGCTGAAACAACCACATTGTATTTGAATCTCATTATCGATCCATGCATCAGAGAGGAAGCAGAAGGGTGCATTGTCAGATGCTGCATGGTGGCTTTTCAGGAGTTTTCAAGGGTGGTTGTGTGCAGTGGCAACACCAAAAGGGCTAATACAGAGGTCTGCCTGAGACGGGAGTGAAGTTAGAGCGACAGCAGTGTTTGACTGGGGGTTACCCCACACTGTGGGGAAGATGAGAGGAGCTCTCATGAGACATACATGCAGAGCTCCCCGAGCTGCGCCAGTTGGATAAGCTGGAGATGTGGGCTCCATCCTCCTGTCAGCCTGGGATGGAAGTAACCATTCTCAAAGGGCAGTTTGCCCTGAGAAGAGCAGGGAGTTATCCCAGCAGAGAGAGGAGGCATCGTGTTTCAGGGGGGAGGGAGGAGATCTGAGGGTTCAGGGTGGGGTTGCTGGGCTGTGAGGCACTCTTCTACCTGTGCATTGAACAACTTCATGGGTTAAAAGCTACATCAAGTGCAAAACTGAAGTTCTAACTCTTACCGATGTGCTAAAATAAAATATATTAAAAAAAAAATGCCCACCACACTTTATTGGTTTTCTTCTACTCCAAATGTATTTTCTTTCGCTTTTAAAAGACAAACAGGAAAAAAAAATTCAGAAAGTTTGGAGCTTACTTTTGCATGAGAACATGCTACTTGTCTAAAATTAAAATGTTTCACGTTTGTTCAAATTCTTGTTTCATTTTACCATATCACTATTGCATACTCTTCCGTAGCGATAGGAAGGGCCCTTTCATTTCTGCAGCTCAACTCTTACAACCTCTGCCGATATAGGTAAGTGGCTGCAACTGCATACCTGGGAAAAACCACAACGATAAAGTCAACTTACACAGCCTTAGGAAGGTAAAGTGTAAGTTTAAGGACACAGGTTAAGGATGATTCGAAGTTAGCTGGGAGGGATGTTCCATTGCATCGTACTGCTGCCCTCTTAAGGACAAAGAACGCGAGGAGCTGGAGTACCTGTCTTGCTCAGAGGCTCACAACTTCTATGCGACAGCTAAGACTTATTAGAGGTATTTTGACATGGTTCTCGTGCCTTTATGTATGTTACCACTCGCTATCACACTCCTTTCACCCTCCCGGGCATGTTAGTACACTCCTGTGCTCTAAAACCGCGTGGTGGTAGGACCTTCTTCTTCGTGGAAAGCGGGCATGAGGCATGATGAAAACCGAAATGTCTCTTTAGATGTCTATGAAACACTTTGACACATCAGATCTGACACATCATGTGTGTTTCCTGCAGACTGCTAAAGGCGAGGGCTGCCGCTGCCCTGTCCTGCTGGTTCCATGAGGGTCTGCGTGCCCGTGGGCTGCCCCACCACAGTGCAGCACTGGCTGGGGGGGCTGCGGGCTGCAGGGGGAGACCCCTCCGGGTGGCCTTCCAGCCCCAGCCTGGGGGATGCTGCAGCTGCAGGAGGTGAGCAGTGTTTACAGTGTACAAGCAATTACAGTTACACAGAAATCAACCATGGAGAAACCTAAAGTACTGTCAGTTAGGACCCGATAGCCCAAAAGGTCAACCTCAGTTACGTGGACATTCTGAGCAGCTCACGGTGCTCTCAAACTTGAATGACTGAGCTGAAAAGTAACCTGAAAGGATGTTGTTAACATGTTAAGGTAGTTCAGCTGCTACCAAGGGTTTCAGCTAAAGGCAGCTCCTTTCTGAGAGTGGGATGTCAGTATGTTTAAAGGATTCATCTGAAAGGAAGAAACTGAGAGTCGAAGCAACACTTTTAAGACGAAAATAAATATATTTTGGTGGTTGTGTGCTGAAAGCAACTGCCGAGACTTTCTTGTTACCAGGTCTGTGCTGTAGACACTGAAGATGAAGGTGATATTCTCTGGCTTATCTTCTCTGTTCCCTGAAAACCAATTCTCTTCCTCCGCATTTTCTGTATTTCTTGTTGCCATAATTCTAATTCAATCTTGATCTTCAGGTACCTGAAATTCAACTTGCCGATTCTCTCTATCAGTGTGTATTGTTCCTCAGACAACATGGTTGAAGATTAAACACAGTCTTTCGTGCTGTAAAGTCTAAGACAGTCTGTCGTTACTGCCGTATAACGGTGCACCATTTACAGAATCTGCACGATCAACATGACACTCGGTTGACAGTGAATATAGTGACCGGAGGGTTGGACTGGATGATCTTTAAAGGTGCCTTCCAACCCAAACCACCCCGTATCAACAAATACACGATTTCTGGTATCCGTCGAGTATGTTTCAATACTACAGTGTGTTAACTTGGTTTTGTGTTGAGTTTTTGTACAAAATGTTTTACGGGCGTAACAAGAAAAGTCGTAAATGTCAAATGCCATAACCTCAACACAATTTTGGAAGCTGCAGGAGTCCTTGTGGTGGAAAAAAAAAAAGTTATTCTGGAATAAGAGAGCTGTACTGATGCAAGTCAGACATACTTTGAGCTAATATGAGGATAGAGTGAGACAGGAGCTGTGGGTGAACTCCTGGACCTGCTGAAGTCAGTTGAAATTGTGGCCATTGACTTCAGTGGGGCAGGAATTTTCTCCCTGTTTTCTCAAGCGAGCGGCTTTAGGAAGACAAAATGTGCTCAGAGCTCCCAGGCTGCTGCCTCATCTTTATAGTTGTGATCCCTGTTGTGTGTGAGATCCTGATGAGTCTCCTTCACACTTGTTAATTCAGAAAATACATGCATACCTGCATACCTATGTATGTATTCAAGCATATCTGCATACATGTATTTATTTAACATATATCTAAAACATATGTATCATGATGTGTAATTTGTGGTGTATATAGAATGTACGGTGTATAAGACACATACGGTGTGCATATATATACATACTCAACAGCATTAGAAAGCACGTTAATATCTGTGGGAGATCCTGAGGGTGTTTGAGAGAAGCTGCTATACACGGTCTGAGGTAAATCGTGCAATCCATTTCCTTCTGACTCTGAGACCTTAAGCACTACTCCTGTCCTGCTATTAGAATTAATGAATTCTATTCCTAATTTCCACATATTTTCCTGTCTAGTCCATTTTCTAATCTGATACTGAACTCTTCTGTAGAATTTTTAAACCTATGTGAGAGGTCACATTATTTAAATTTCTCTCATCTACGTCTGCCTGAGCACAGCAAGCAGAATTTTAATATATAACTACATTGTGTCTCATTCAACTATTTGAGTGTATTTCCAAGAGCATTTCCCTCTGGAATACCAAAGCATCAAGCCATCCTGCAAAAATCAAATCATAATTTGGTATAATCAAAACATAATTATTTTCATATAATCAAACCTGCTGCTGTGCACTGCTGCAACGGTTATGCACCCCAGCTTTCCCACCTGCAAAGCACAACACTGTCAGCTGTGCACGGGAAAGGCGACACTGGAAACGATGGCTCACATTGAATCTTTCATAACAATTGCTCTCAATGCAAATACTTTTCTAGATTATTCCATTTACAGCCATATAAGAGTTTAAAAAATGAGACTTGCAGAGTAATTGAACTACTTTTTCATCTTTTGTTTTTTCAAACAAAGTTTTGATGGTGTCATTGGTCTATAGAGAGAAAAGAATGGCAGAAAGGAATGAGGAGGACCTTTAAACAAGGTTGTCAAGCTATTTAAGCACCCTAAATCTGGCCTTAAGTACACACTACATTCAAGTTCATCCACAGAGAACAGAATTGGGTCAATGCAAGTCCCGTCGGTTTAGTTTTCTCCAAACACAGCACTTCCTTTCAGACAGCACTTCCTTTCCGATCACACTACAGTGATTCTTGTTGGGCAGGTACCTACCACAGTACCCAGGTGATTATGGTGACTGGAGGCACACTGTACTCCTTGTAATGTTATTCCATTTTTTGATTACAAAAGCTGTTAAGGAATGGGGAGCTAGGTAGTTACCTCTGAGGTTTTCCACAGCTAAGCGTGGGGTGCAGTGTGGTTTACTGTACAGTGTGGCTGATACCCTGCGGGGTCTTTGAGCATTAAGCGATGTTTGTCTGCTTGTACAAGAAGATGCCCTCTCGGAGCGGCACTGACTGACAGGGTGACCCCTTTTTTCCTCCCCACCCCGCTCACCAGGTCCCGGCACAGCACCCTCCAAGGGCGAGGAGCGCGCCTGCCCTTCTGGGG
>NW_010390490.1:42204-43071 GCF_000710305.1 Buceros rhinoceros silvestris | reverse complement strand
GGGCAGCTAGTGCCCCCCGCGGTTCCGGACAGAGTCCCTGAGCCTGGTGAAGGGGAGGAGGGGGGACCCTGGTGCTTCCCTGCGAAGGTCGGCTGAGGGGCTGGGAATGCTTGCCGGGCCCTGCTGCTGCCAGCGATGGCCGGTGCAGCCTCCCCTGGAAACCCTGCTGATGGCTGTGCCCCAGCCCTCTGTCCCAGGGCTGGTGCCATTATGGTTGCACCTCAACCCTCCCCTCACTCCACCACCCCCATCTCCCAGAGCCCAGCTCTGTGCTCGTGGCATCAGCACCAGGGTCTCATCAAAACACCCGGAGGTGATGGAGAGGACCTGTTGGTTCATCTTGCAGCCTCAGACACCCCACCTTCCCCAGGGCTCGCTCACACAACCCTCAAAGCTGGGCTGGCTTTGGGAGCAAGTCCCTGCTCCCCCTTCCTTCACCCCTCGCTCGCAGGATGGGGCAGGACTCACTTGGGCCAAGCTTAAGTCAACTCTTAAAAATCCTCCTGTGGCAGAAGCATTTGATGGGATCTGTTTGGGATGCAGCCAAGGGCGGCTTTTTACCCAGCAGATGTAAAACACACAGCATTAAAGATGCTGAGACGTAGCTTGGGTCCTTGGGGTGTTCAGACATCTCCCCTCACCGAGGGCACGTTCACTGTGCGCAGAAGCATCACACCTCTGCAGATTGAAGAGACGCCCCGTCAGCCTCATGGCCGATTCCCTGCAGGCTGCTTGCACGTTCCAGAGAAAACTGACCCCAGAAGAGCTTTGTTTGGGCAGATGAGACAACTTTGAGATGAAGTCGCAGCATCTGGGTGCTCCCCCTGAGAGCACCATGATGTGACAAGGCTCTGCTGACGCTCTGCA
>NW_010390490.1:41882-42107 GCF_000710305.1 Buceros rhinoceros silvestris | reverse complement strand
GCCCCAGCCACAGCGGCTGTGGAACATGAAGATGCTCCATTCCCTGGTTTGTAAAACCTCTCTGTGCTGATAACCAGGTCTGTGGCTTTGCCCTCATCTGCTGCGGGTGGTAGCGAGGTTTCACCTTCCTGCGAGTGAATGCCCAGGGAGGATCACCGAGACCTCCCAGTGCAAGGGCTGCAAGGTGCCATCGAAGCCAGTGCTTGATGGCCGCCCCGGCGCCAG
>NW_010390490.1:40689-41801 GCF_000710305.1 Buceros rhinoceros silvestris | reverse complement strand
GAAGCCAGTGCTTGATGGCAGCCCTGGCCACAGCTGCCAGCTCATTGCTCTGTCCTGAGGGCACCCGCAATGCCCACGGGGCTGCAGCCCCAAACCAGCCCCTGCCCAGTCCCACCGCTCAGGCTGCCCATGCAGCAGCCATGGGGCAGCACCCTGCTCCAGCACCGGGCTCCTCGGGGGGATGCCAGGCACCCACCACCCCAAGGGAATGCTGCTGAGGACTCCAGGCACTGCTCGTGGGGCCACAAGGCTGTTTGGAACCCAAGAGGTCGAGTGGCCTCGCGCCGGCCAGGCTGCTGCTGCTGGCACAGCACAGCACAGCACAGCAAGCTGCTGAGGAGCCCAACCCGGCTCATCGAACCTCGCCTGGCTCACACCAACGTCAAACGGCGCTGGGCTTTTGGACCCTGCTGTTAAAATCGAGCGGAGCAGCCAAAAGCCTGCAGTGGGGACAGCGGCTGGCTGGGCACCGCGGTGAAGCTCAGCTCAGCCTAGCCCAGCTCAGCTGACTCATCCTCCTCCCCAATTTATCAGAGAGTTTTTAAGCAACTCTCCTTGCTGTGGAAATGGAGACCTGAGGCAAAGGCAGCTGTTCCGGGTGGGAGGAAGGTGAGGTGCCAGGAGAGCTTGCACCCAGGCAGCTGAAGCGCTCTGCAGCCGCAGCGTGGCTGGGGAGATGGGCTGGAGCTGAGCTGGCAGAGGTGCTGCCAAACCCAGCCCGGCCCTGGGGAGATGCAGAGGCCATAAACAAAGAGAGCTCCCGGCAGGCAGCAGGTCCTGCCAGCTGCTGGGAACAACGCTCTGACGGATCAGAGAGGAGACACCTGCTCCCTTCTCCTGCATCCCCTGCCTCCTCCCCAGGCCAGACAGCAAAGCCCCGCTTACCCCTGCTACCATGTCCAAGTGCACCAGTGATGGAGAAAATGAGCGATTCCCGTTTCCATATGCAGACATCGATGTTCCTATTCCAGGTGCTGCCTGCCGCAGCCTGCCCTGCGCTCCGGACCCTCCCCAGGCTGGTGAAGGTGGTGGTTGTGCAGCTCCGCTGGTTCGTCGCAGGGCTGCTGGCCAGGGAACCGCTGGCCAAGCTGCAGGAACCGGCCCTGCGAGGC
>NW_010390490.1:40083-40549 GCF_000710305.1 Buceros rhinoceros silvestris | reverse complement strand
CTGCAGGAACGGGCCCTGGTAGCCTTTGCTGCGGGGTGGGCACCCACACAGCAGCAGCTCCCACACAGCCCACAGGCATGGCCACCCCCGTGCTCGGGATGGTGCCCGGCAGAGCCCACCCTGCAGAGGAACAAGGTGGCAGCTCGTGGTGGGGTGAGCAGACACTTTGGGAGCAGTAGGGACGGTGGGGACCCCAGGGCTGTCCGCACCAGCCACCTCCCCTTTTGCACGGCTCAAGGACCAGAAACGCAGCGTTTGGGTGCAAGCACTCAGCTCAACCCCGAGCCAAAGGTGACTCCTTGGGCTGGCAACGCAAGTGTCCGCCAGGACGCCAGCCTTGGCAGGGCTGAGCACCCAGCTCACCCCGCAGCCCTCCCCAGCTCCCCGCGCAGAGACACCCGTTTAAAGGGGCTGGGAATGGGCTGCTCCCACCAGATGCTCCCAATCGGTATGCGGCTGCGGACGC
>NW_010390490.1:38877-39848 GCF_000710305.1 Buceros rhinoceros silvestris | reverse complement strand
GCAGGATGCTGCGGGCCAGCTCACCGGCACACGGTGGCCACTGGACCACCGGCGGCTGCTTGGGAAACGAGGCTGCTCATCTATGAGCCTGAACACAGACTGAGGTGCCAAACTTGGAAAACCATGCCCTAGATTGTGCTTTATTAATAGGCTAATAGTGTCTGCGTGTGTCATTCATCACTGTCACCAGCCACTGCCCGCTACGGGCTGCGGGCTGGCGCCAGTACAAGGGCTCTGAATGGAAAGGAATAACGAAACCTGCCAGAATCCAAATCTCTCCCCCTGAGTTAGAGCAGGTTCTTGTTCTTTCATTAAACAATATCTACTTTTTCAGTAAGGACTGAGGCAGTGCCACGGAGCTTGAGAAGAGAGAAACTGCAGCAGCATCTTGGGAGTGGTAGAACAAACCCACTATCCCCGATTGCCCACTGGGCACAAAATGACTTTCCTGGATCAGGGAGACTGAACTCCTCCCCTGTTATATAGAAAACAGTAATAAATACTGATCTGGTTTCCTTCCCCTAGAAAAGACACCTCGCAGGCCGAGCAGAGGGGCGTTAAACCAACGGACACACCACAGAAATTGTAGTGGCAGAAATGAAGACACGCTCGCAAATGATTCCCGAGCGCTGTTAGAACTGAAGCAGCTGCTGCCACATGTGCACCCTCCCACCCTCTCTGATGTGGGTGCCACATCTGGCTGCACATCTGGCCACCCCACCCAGCCCTACCCTGTGCTGGCAGCCCCAGCCAGGCTGGCGGTGTGACTGCATCTCACCCAGGACACCGCGGGAAATGCCAGGAGATGCTGCGAAGCATGAACCTTTCCAGCCATTTGAGAGGAGCAGAGGGGACGATGAGCCCCCCCAGCATCACGGCCCTCCCCAGCTGCCCATTTTGCAGGGGTTCGCTCCTGGCTCCTCTCCCTTTCCCTGCACCACGCCCCAGGTCAGCATAAATGGCTGCCTCCC
>NW_010390490.1:36583-38820 GCF_000710305.1 Buceros rhinoceros silvestris | reverse complement strand
CGAGCTGCCCAGTTTGCAGGGGTTCGCTCCTGGCTCCTCTCCCTTTCCCTGCCCCACGCCCCAGGTCAGCACAAATGGCTGCTTCACGCTTCCCTCTGCGGTGTTAACACGGAGAAACCGCAGCAGGGGCCAGAGCAGACATCACCCCCCGCCCCATCCGACCGAACACGGTGGAAGTGTGAACGGCACTTCAGGGGGAACCGCTGCTTCTTTGATGTCTCTCACTCGAATTAAACGTATTCTGAATTATCACGATGAGGATGTCTTTCAGGAAATTATCTGACCTGTCTCAACAAATCACGACTTAAAAGTGCTGCCTATTGCATAATCCCAGCTTAAATATTCTGGGGCTTGATCTTTGTACACTTCTATAAGGAAGACTTATCTCTGTCTGCAGGCTTGCAGCTTTCTGAGGTCAGTCAGCCTTTGGGGTACAGCAGCCTGACGGGGAAAGAGAGGATCGCCAGCCGTGCCGGGAGCAAGCCCCGCTTGCCCAGCAACCCCACGCCCGGCAAAGTTACTCACTGCTGAATGCCAACAGCAGTCAAAGATGCTGTAACTTCTGTTACACACACAGACTTGAGGAACCGCGGGTCTGCATCACATCTGGACATTGCGGTGCCGTGTGTCACCGATATTAATCTGCAATGTGTGACGGAGCAGGCCGATAAGGAGCGGTGCTGGTGGAGGCTGGTTTGCAGCTCCTGTGCCAGGACGGTCGTGCCAGTGCCAGTGCCAGTGCCAAGCCACTGCTGCCAGTGCAGAGCTGCGGAGGATGACACGCACTGCCGGGCACTCGTGACGCACCGCACCGAATTGCTCTGATTCAGAACAGCCCCTAATTTTGCCCAGTCTCATGTTAAATGAGAGGAAGATGTGCCCCTGCTCTCAGAAGGCTGCGTCATGGCACGGGCAGGCAGAAAACCTGCAAACCTGCATTGTTCTACTGTGGTCCCTGCAGCCGCGTGGAGCATCGCCCCGAAACACGAGCAAAACCCAAATGGTTTCAAGGCAGTGTGGGGCAATGCTGCTGGGGGGCTGACCCCCCTCAGCTCAGCCCCCGCATCCTCCCTCACACCCGATCGCATCCAAGGGTGCTGGAATGTCACCAGGACCAGATCTCGGGGGAACTCTGGATCCGCCGGCACAGCCCATACCCTGACTCCCAGCCTTGCTGGACCTCTGCAGACCGGCTGAGCTTGTCAGGGCAGTGGGAGGGTGGTGGGGACAGAGTGGTTTGGGGCTGGCAGGGCTCGGAGGTGTGCATCGCTCTGAGACCCAGCTGCTGCCCATGGGTGCAGGCCAGGAGCTGGCTGAGGAACGAACCCTGGCAGGAGGATGCTGCCACGGGAGAGAGGAGCGATGCTGGCTCTGTAAGTCCATCACTGCTCGCTCCCCACTCCTCCACAAAGCCCTTCAGAGCTGCCCAGCCCCGCAGCATCTTTACGAGGTACCTGAGGAGCATTAACGTGTCAGCACTAGCTTCATACAGAGATTTACTGCTCTCTGCTCCGGGATGAGACGGGGTCATCAGTGGCCTCGGGAACAAGCTCTTCCATGGAGTTTTATGATCCCTTTTATGAGGGGCCAGAAGGACAGTGCTGTGTTGTCGATCCTGCCGGGATTTTCCCGTGGTGAATGCATCCATCCCATGGCCGGATGAGGGAACTCCCTGTGTGAGGGCTGCAGCGTCTGCTGCTCAGCAGAGCTCAGCAAGCCTCGGCTGGGACCCACCTGGCCCTAGACCAGACAGATGCTGCCAGCCCCGCACCATGGTCCCCCTTCTCGGAGTGGTGCAGAGCAGCCCCCAAGCACCTCACCGTCAGCATCTGCAGCTTTTCTAAGATGCACAAATGCAGAATGCTGAAATTTGGCACCCGTTACTGCAAACGAGTTCCGCACGACGCACTGAAAAACAGAATGAGGTTTCTACAGGGAGATAAGAGCCTCCAGCACTATCAAACAGAAGAATCCCAGATGATTTTTAAACTTTAAGAAGATTAAACTAACCTCGCAGTCTTAGCTTTTCTAAGCTCCCCAGCCAAAATTAGGGTCATCCACAGCTAAAAAAAAGAAAAAAAAGCTCTATTTAAAAATAGCAGCTCATCTAAAAGGAACGGCGTGCCTCCCTTTCGGCAGGAGCGCTCCCCATCCCGCCAAGCATACAGCTCCTCACGCCCCAGCCCCGCTCTGGAGCTGTGAGCTCGCTGTGGTGAGTCTCTGCATTGCAGGATGAG
>NW_010390490.1:35099-36461 GCF_000710305.1 Buceros rhinoceros silvestris | reverse complement strand
CAGCCCTGTCCTGAAGCCTGGCTTGTAGAGGCTGGTACCACAGCTGGCACTTAAACCATCCACCTTATGCCGTGATGGTTTTGTTTCTCTCCAGCTTCTTATTCAGGTACCCCGCAGCACCAAGCTCAAAGCCATGCGCAAGTGTAAGCTTCCCACATCAGCCCGAGCACCGCTGCCACCCAAACCTGCCACCTCCATGACCAATGCCA
Source organism: Buceros rhinoceros silvestris (assembly GCF_000710305.1). NCBI lineage: Eukaryota > Metazoa > Chordata > Aves > Bucerotiformes > Bucerotidae > Buceros > Buceros rhinoceros. Next base: position 36,252 of record NW_010390490.1, on the reverse strand, counting down.
GAGCAGTTAGGCCAGTTTCCACAAGCACAACCAGCCCCTCCACCAGCCTGGCCCTTTCCCACAGCCAGCCGGGACCTGCTGATGGCCCCATGGTGGGGGACAGCACGGGGACAGCACAATGTATCTGCTGGAAAACCCCCATCAGCCAACCCTCACCGTGGTTCTTGCGAGGGTTGGGTACTACGTGGTACACGTGCTACCCACGTGGGTACCATCGCTACACCCAGGGGTCTCCTGGCATGGGACGTCTCAGAAATGCCCCAGCAGGCAGGTTCCTCCCCTATCCTTCAGTGCCAAGCTCAGCTCCGAGACAAGAAACAGCTTCAGAAGCACCAAACCAGAGCAGCTGATGGTTCCCAGGGTTCCTCACCAAGGTCCCAGGGAGCCCAGAGCCAGAGGAGGAGCCTGTGCCTGGGAGGGGACAGTGTGTGTGTAGGGGAGCCCATCAAAGCACACGGGGCTGTGGAGAGCGGAGGCCCCGGGAGACCCAGAGCCAGAGGAGGAGCCTGTGCCTGGGAGGGGACAGTGTGTGTGTGTAGGGGAGCCCATCAAAGCACACGGGGCTGTGGAGAGCGGCTGATCCCTCCAACCACCCTGTTCACTGCAGAGCCAAGGCTCTGCGAGGCAGATGAGCAGGAGCAACAGTCATCAGGGAGATGCTGCGAGTGTCCTCACTCCAGATCCAACGAAAAAGCAGGGGACTGTTCACACTATTCCAGCAGCCACGATGCAGGGGAAGCAGTTCCCATGGCCACAGGCTGCAGGAGGGGCTGAGAACTGGGGCCCTTTCACCTCCTGCCGGGGAAAAAGGAGCTGCGAGGCATCCCGCATCTCCCCGCGCAGGGGAGAGGAGCAGGTCGGGCACCCAGAGGCAGAGATGAGTTCAAAGCTGCTGGGAAAAGCTGGGGAGCGGCGGTGACAGCTCTGCTGCACCTCGACCCTGTCCTCTGAGATCGCCCCAGACTGCACACTAACAGATCCCCTCTTCCCTCCTGTGGGGTAACTTTGCGTTTCCTTCCACACAAACCAGCGAGGAGCAGGAGCAAGGCTGAAGAGGAGCACCAGGTCTGTGCAACCCGCCAGCATGAGCTCCCGCAGCAACCAGCTCCACTACGGCCGTTTCCAGAGTGCCACCCATGTCCCGTTTCTCCCA
>NW_010390490.1:33775-34910 GCF_000710305.1 Buceros rhinoceros silvestris | reverse complement strand
AAAGACGCCCCGGAGCAGCCCCAGCCATTGCCAGCCCCACCCCGAGCCCACCAGACCCCCAGCCCCACCGTGACATCTGCACTTCTGGAGCTGAAACGCTGAATCACCCTGCGGCCGCTCCGTGGTTTAAGCCCAGGATTTGCAGAAGAAATAGCAGCAGCAGAAAGTAGCTCCTTTCTGCACGGTTTGGTTTGGAAATCTCATTTTACGGTTTGGTTTGGAAATCTCATTGTGGGACTGGCCATTGCTCCCTGCTCCTGAGCTTAGGGGAAGATTAGCTTTTAAAGGAAACTGTCAAAAAAAGTCTATTTTACAAAGTGAAGTTTAAGCTTAAGTCTCTTTGGCAGCAACATCTGAGCGGGGAGAGATCAAAGACCCAGCAGCTCCACTGCCAGCGTGAAGAGATTGCCGCTCGCAATTTGATTGCAATATTGTGGTTTAAATGCTTCATTTTCAAAATTCGGCGTTGTGTCGTACAAGCCGGGGATTTATTATCCCTCGGACAAAGTTAACGTTTGCTCTGCAGGCAGGGCGAAGTCCTCCTAAGTGAGAGCTCTCCGAGCCCTCAAAGTAAGCCGGGGTGTCAGTGAGCTGCCAAACGAGGAGGAAATGGGCAAAAATATGCCCGAGAAAATCCATTTCCAGACAGGAATCAAACAGCTCAGAAATCCATGCCTACGCCTGGTGCAGAGCGGTCCAACCCGCAGGCTCTGATGGGGTGTGTGACCCCCTCGAAGAGGGGCTGTGGGGGAGCAGGAGCAGCCCGGAGGGTCCCCCACCAGCACCAGTCAGGTGTCCCCGAGAGGGACAGCATGGTCCCCAACAGGGTGAGAGCACAGGGCACTGTCTGCTGCTCTGGTGCAGGTGCCAAGACCTTCCTCTTGCCCTGCCACCCGGTCCCTCTCCCTGTCCCCGTCTCTGTTGCCACAGACAGATTTACTATTTTTGGCTATTTTGATTGATTATTGGTGGCTGTGTTGCTGTTATTGCATCAGCTGATGTAATCATACATCAACGGGGCACTGGGTACCCACCATGGGAAGGAGGGGTCACCCACTGTGCCCAGCATACCTCCAACTCCAGCACATGGAGAACGTGGCTGGCAGCGATTGCTCAGCAGGGGCTGCCGCGCTCC
>NW_010390490.1:30825-33591 GCF_000710305.1 Buceros rhinoceros silvestris | reverse complement strand
ATGTCCCTGACTCTGCGGCACTAAGAAGCCTCAGTGCCTTAAAAAGCCCCCAGGAAAATGCTCTCGGAGCCGTCGGTGAAGCTGGGACCTCAGGAGAGTGCCAAGGGACCGTTCCCAGGAATGGTCTCTTGGTTTCTGAGAAGACCCAGCGAGGATGAGCCCTGAGCACGAGCAGCCCGGGGCTGTTTCCAGCCAAAGCTCTGAGCCCCGGGCTGGTACCAGATGGCGCAGCGATGCCGGCCCTGCTGCAGTGACCAGGAAGGGATGGAGGGGTGAGCTGAGAGAGGACGATTTTCCTTGGGGAGACACTGCGGATGGCTTCCAAAGGCAGTTGCAGTGCAGGGGGAAAGGGGGATAAAATGCCATGGAGAACCAGGTGGCTGGGGAGGACTCAGAACAGGGACACAGGACCCCGAGGAGCACCGGCCCCCAATGGTGAGGTGCTGGGGATGTGCTGCTGCCCTGTCCCGAACAAGCCCTCCTGGACCCGAGCCGTGGCGTTCTCGTGTGTGCTGAACAAAGAGGTCTCCACAAAACACACACAGAACACCCGTTCCAGGGCGGTAACGGAGGAGCCCGTTCAAGGCAACGGAGCAGAGCTGCCTGATGAGCCGGCAGAGCTGCCAGCACCAAGCGGGAAATGCAGGACAGTGCCCTGATAGCCCCAACTGCCAGCAGCTCCTCCGCACACTGCAGCCCCGGGCACCCGCTGCCGGAGCCCCTGGTTACCTTCCCCACCGGAGCAGACTGGGCAGGGGAGGGGGTTTTGCTAACTCGCCCATGTAATCCGGTATATTTATAGCAGGTGCACTGCAGGATTAATTCTGCAGGATTAATTCCTTCCTCCTCACTGACACAGCCACTTCTGTCTGCGAGACTTAGCCGGGAGTTTGCTCCAGAAGTTTATAAAGCTTTTGCGAAAGGAAGTTGCTAATGAAGTGGCTCTTGGAGCCTTAAACTCCCTATTATCGATTCCCTGGTTCAATCCACAAGCAGGTCTTTAAAAACCTCTGACGTGCTGGTGTACGCCAAAGGTCCTCCCTGGCTCTTCCTCACACCCATGGGGTTACCTGAGCCCCAGCATTGCTCCCAGTTACAAAGACCACCTCCTCCCTCCACCCCGACCCCGCTCAGCACCAGGCTGGATGTCCCGGCTGCCAGTCGTACCTGGGGTGAGGGGATCCTCGCAGGTCCGGCACAGGTCCTGCCGCAGAGCCTTTGGGAGGATCACAAAGCATCCTTCAGCCCTGAATGCAGCTCTCCAGCCATCCGTGCATCCATGCCCGGTGATGGATGACATGTCCCCTTACATTTTGCTACTTAGCACTACCACGTAGCTTTTATGAATTAAATTTAGAATTTATAAGTCTATAATTTAGAGGCACTAAAAAGCTCTCTCCATAAAACCAAATTGTTTTTCCCAATAACTCAAACTCACTTTTTTCATTCGCGGGAGCTTGGAGCGGCTCCATGTGTGCTCTGGTGTAAACTGGCGCTCCTGTCCATCAGCACCAGAAGATTCTTGGTGCAGCAAATTCTGGGATACATTATTTAGAGGCCAATAACCACGTTCACGGTCATCACCTGCTGATGGATATTGCCCTGCTGACTGCACACGAGCCAAGGTCCTCCTCGTGAAGGTCCCGCTGCTCGTAGCACAGAGGAACTACAAATGCTTTAGCAACAGCTTCGCTTGCAATGGCTGCACGACCTGGCGAAGAGCAGAGCCGCTGGGTTTGCTGCTGCAAACGGTTCGGTGGCACTTCCAGACCCAACGAGGAGCGACCGCAGCCTCGTGACCTGTGTGCTGCAGAGCACAGTTAGATGCCACGTGGTTGGGGTCAGGTAACGCTGTACCTGAGCTCCTGCATTTGTGCCCACAAGTCACGCTGGCAGCTCTGGTACCAGTGCGAACTGGTCGCCGGTCCTCGGACCCGAGCCCCCTATTTCCACGGGATCCCAGAACTGCCGTCTCCAGCTCAGCACCCTCCATCTTCAGCAAAGCCAGGTCAGACCTTGTGAGCCTGAGAAGCCACTTGCAGAAGGAAGGACAACACTGGCGCAAACCCACGGATCAAGGGCAGCCCGAGAACCCTCCCGTTCACACCCCCGGGACCCCCAAAAAGGTGCAGAGGTGCCGTGAGCCCCCTCGGGATGTTGGGCAGGGGGTGGTGGAGGGACGCCGAGTTGCAAGGTCCTGCAGGGAACCTCCCCCTCCAAACCATGTCATCTACCACACCCTGCAGGACAAGCTCTGCGCTCTGTGCTCAGTGCTGCTGCGCACACAGCTGATGAAAAATAAAACAAACCAACCACAGAAATAAAGATCCGTGTGCGCTACCCACAGCCAGAAAACCAGGCACCTTCAGTTTTCCTGGCAACGCTCCCGCCGAGAAGCTCGCTTCTCTTCCAGAAACTGAACGCAGCAAAAACTCAGGGGAGAAGAGAAAGAAAAGTATAAATGGTTCATAAAAAATTTACTTTTCATGAAAGCGAAGTGAGGCGCCAGGAGAAACACAGGGTGAGGTTTGCTGCAACGCCCAGTGAAGGTACCACTCAGCCCAGCTCCTCCTTCACCCTCCCCTCCCTGGTCCCAGCCGTGGTGGGACCTGAAGCAGCTCCCTGAGCATGCAGCCCCCAAACCAGCCACGCTTTCAACCACCCGAGCGTTGTGTCCCAGGGGTGGAACTGTGGGCGAGCCCAGCATGATGGAACGAGCAATTTCACTGGCTGGGACCCCAAAGGAGGCAAGGGTCCCCAAACCCT
>NW_010390490.1:30015-30763 GCF_000710305.1 Buceros rhinoceros silvestris | reverse complement strand
GACCCCAGCATTATGGAACGAGCCATTTCACTGGCTGGTACCCCACAGGGGTCAAGCGTCCCCAAACCCTTGCTACATGCTGTGTAAGCTGTTGGAACAGTTTGGTGTGAGGTGACGGACTAAAGCCCTGGGCCGGCACCGGCTGTAAGACCCTCGAGTAAGCTGATAAAACCCATGGGCTAGCCAGGAGCCCCCCGTACCCAGCCCCGCCGCTGAGGCCAGCACCGAGGTTTCCAGCTTCTCCCAGAATTACGTCCCAGAAAAGGCATTCATCGGCAGATGAAGACTTAAAACACAACCAAACCACAACAAGGAAAAACAAGGGCACATCCCAGGTGGAAACACAAGGTGGAAGTTCAAAACCCGGATTCAGAATCAGAACTCAGAGCAGGTTCCAAAGCACTTAATATTTAAACCTCCCGGAACCGCTCCGCCGCAGTGAAGCTCGCCAGGCTGGGGAGCAGCCAGCCCTGTGACTAGGGCACACAGACCTCACGTGTGCAGAGGAATGACCATGCGTGGAGCCCTTCTGGGAGCCGCCATCCGTCAGATGCACACGACAATGAACCCTGCTCCTCCCAGCCGGGGAAGAGCTTTGTCCCCACAGCGCCTTCCTCACCAAACAGTGACAAAGACTTTTCTCCTAATCCCGCGGGTATCACTCAGCTGCAGGACTGTGAATCCTCCCAGGAGGTGATTTCCCAGGGAGGGGCAGGCGAGCCAGTTCAAGGTGTAAATGATCCACACT
>NW_010390490.1:29219-29965 GCF_000710305.1 Buceros rhinoceros silvestris | reverse complement strand
CAGGTGAGGGAATGCCCGAGGGAGGGAGGGGGGAGCCAGTTCAAGGTGTAAATTATCCACACGGATGGAGGGGCAGACAGTGGAAACTTGCCGATCCATCCGATAGTGCCTTCAGCAAACAGCCAGAGACAGACACGAGCGCTGCGTGATGAAAATCTCCATGATGACAATGTGATTTTACCCGAACACTGCGGAATAAACCTCAGATAATACACTGGGCACTGCAGAGAGTCCCTGCAATCTCTTTTAGAGCTTGTCCTTGGTGAGAGCAGCCTCTCGTGGGGCTGGAAAAGCATAAGCTGGGGGAAAACGTTGTTGTGACCCCAAAAAGGGGGCCCCGGGAAGGCTGGACCAGCAGCGGCCTGCCCTGGGACAGCCCTGTGCCGAGTGGGATGCTGCGGGCGCTGGGGAAGCCGCACCAGGAGCTGCTCTCCAGCAGTAAGAGCTGTGCCACTGCCTGCTGCCCTCTCCTCATCCCCAAGTGAGGGAGAGGCTGGTCCCTCCATTCAAGAGACTTTGGGTGGGCAGAAGAAAACATGCTCAGTATGTGCCCTGCTGCCGGCGTTCTCATCACCGTCACCAAGGATGGCTTGGCCGAGGGGGAGCTCACACAGACGCTGCTGAGATCTAAAACAGACAAAGCAGAGAGTCCTTTGGAAGGGGAACCCATCCCCAGCATCACCTCCTGGGGACCAAGGGCCTTGTCCCCACAGGGATGCAGCGGTGCAGCGTGCACGAAGCGAGAC
>NW_010390490.1:27134-29087 GCF_000710305.1 Buceros rhinoceros silvestris | reverse complement strand
GGCGGGCCCCCCCGGAGGAAGGGGCCCCCCCCCCCAGCCGCTTCTCCCCTGAAGCTGCGGCTGAGAGCAGCGGGCAGGGGCTCCTCTGGCGCAGGCAGGGGCTCCTCGGGTGCGGGCAGGGTGGCGTTGCCAAGTCTTGCCAGCCATCAGTCGTGGGTTGGGGAGTGCGTGAGCAGGCAGCAGGCACGTTTGATCACAGCTCCGCTCCTCGACTAAACTCTTTACAAGCTTGTTGAGCAGCTGGGTGTCGACTTCAGAGAGCAGCAAAGAGCCCTTGTTTTATTCATCAGAACTCTGAGATAGAACCGTGTTCGGATGAAAACCTGTAACGGCAGCAGAGCCCCAGAACTGCTTTTGTGCCCATTCCTCCAGCATCCTGCTCCGGTTTGCCCAGGACCCGCTGCCGCCCCTCGCACCGCCCTAGCCCGGCAGATGCAGCCGGGTGAAGGCTGCAGCTCCCGCGAGGGGCACCACCGCAGCAGCGGGGTGGCAGGTCAGCACTCACCTCCCCGAGCATGCAGATCACCGCCAGACACCAGCCCAGTGCTGACGAGGACCCAAGGGCACTGACTCAGCGCAGAAGATGCCGCGCAGGACTCCTGCTGCTGGCGGTGTGCGGCGACATGGACCAAGGACCTGTCCCCCACGCGTGCCAGTGCCACTTGCTCCATGGATGGGTTCAGGGGCTGGAGCCCCCGGCTCCGCACCCAGCCTGCCCAGGGACGGGGCTTTGGGCTGCACCAAGCGCTTGGCAACAGAGACCGGCCAAAGCCCCCTTTGCTTCCCTGGCCACCTGGAGCCGACCCGCTTCTCCCCTCCTCCCTATGCAGACGTTTTGCTCTCCATTCGGATTTCTGGATGAGAAAGCAACTGACCTGGAACTGCAGAGAGGCTCTGAGATCATCACCCAGCCTGCCCAGGGACGGGGCTTTGGGCTGCACCAAGCGCTTGGCAACAGAGACCGGCCAAAGCCCCCTTTGCTTCCCTGGCCACCTGGAGCCGACCCGCTTCTCCCCTCCTCCCTATGCAGACGTTTTGCTCTCCATTCGGATTTCTGGATGAGAAAGCAACTGACCTGGAACTGCAGAGAGGCTCTGAGATCATCCTGCACATCACACACAGACCCTGCAAACCCACCATTCTTTTCTCCCACCATTTGAAGTCTCAGCAGCTCAGTCCACAGCAACTGCATACAAGAGGCTGCAGCCCTCCGGAGAGGACAGCAGGAAAAACTGCTTCAGCTGATGTGGGTTTATTTCTGAAGGCTGGCTGGCGTAATATCAGGGACAAGCAGGAGATGCAACGCATTTGTCATCTCAGCAAGGCCTTTATTCTGCCTGTGGGTTTCATCGCTCAAAATACATATTCATTTAAATGCAAATTTCTGGTTTCACCTGGGACCGCACAAAAGCTTTTGCCGAGATGAGTGTTGACCTTTCCCATTGACTCTCCATCTCTCCCCGCTCCCTTCTGTAAATCAAAGCCCTCCCAGATGACCTGGGCTTTGGGAGAGAGCAGCCCTCTGCCTGGGTAACCGCAGCCATCAATGCCCACCCCTCTCCGGTGACCCCAGCCCAGAGCCGGGCAGTGCCTGGTGACCTGTGCCCAGAGGAAGGGGCTCTGAGACAACAGACTTCTGCAGGCAACAGGTGCCTGGAAAATGCTCCTTGACTGGGAGAGGTTGGTCTGAGCTGCCCTGAGCCGCCGCAGGCTCTTGGCAGGTCTGGGGCACAAACCCTGTGGAGATGGCAACGTGTCAGCAACATGGTACCTCCCAGCAGCTCTTCAGTGGGCAGAGGATGCTGTGGTCCCCTCCCTGGGGGTGCACGGGGACATCCAGGCAGCCTCGAGCATCGCTGAGACCACCCATCCTTCAGCTATGGAGGAGGCCCAGGGGGTCTGCAGGGACCACACAGCCCCGTCACCCTCCGTCTGCTCCCTGTCCCCGTGCTG
>NW_010390490.1:26388-26947 GCF_000710305.1 Buceros rhinoceros silvestris | reverse complement strand
TGTGGGTCTGCCCCTGCTGAATGTGCTTGATCTCCACAGACCCCCGGGAGCCCGCAGCCTTGCCAGGAGGTGGGAACACCCTGCTAGAGCGACGTGCACAGCACGCCGTCGTGTGGAACGGGCCTTGAGCAGGGCTCGGCACAAAGCTCTCCTGGCACCAGTGGGACGTTTCCAGCTGTGAGGGAAAAGGGCTTTGCTCGGCTGCTGCTATTTTTACAGAAAAGTCCCCAAAAGGCCCCCGACTTTCCAGTCACGTGCCAGTGCCACACACGACCTTTTCAGCTTAACCCGAGAGGGCAAAAAACATTCTCTTGGTAACGTGATGCGGGGAATGCTGATGTGGGCTGACATCTTCCCCTGGAAACACCCACGGGACACAGCGCCCTGGTATTTTGCAGAAAACACATCAGGGAACGTCAGGCCCCTTCGAGCTCAGAGCGGGCGCCTGGCGGGCAATGCTGCGCCCCACGCCAGGGCTTCTACCCCTTCCCCTCTGCAGCCCCTCGCCACAGCGGGGATGGCACGCGGGGACTCTGGGCACCCAGAGGCCATGACTGGG
>NW_010390490.1:25631-26218 GCF_000710305.1 Buceros rhinoceros silvestris | reverse complement strand
TCCCCTCTGCAGCCCCTCGCCACAGTGCGGATGGCACGGGGGGACTCTGGGCACCCAGAGGCCATGGCTGGGAGGAGCAGACCGCATGCCAGCTTGCCCCCCGGCAGGGGAGTGAGTTAACCCGCTGGTGCGCAGAGAGGAGTTCGCTGGGCACTCAGAGATAAGGGCTTTGGTGGGAGCTGCCGTGAACACCTGCAGGAAGGATGGACCATCCTTCATGTGACACTCATGGGGAAGCAGCAGGGAAACTGTTGTTCCCTCAATTCCCCAGTTTTCCAGCAGGAACCAATTGGCCAATGAACAGGATCTTTTTTTTTTTAAAACAAGTGCCCTTATTTCTCTGTCCTGTCCTGAGTGTCGGTGTCTTTTATCCCTCCAGCCCCATGGTGCTCCCAGGCAGGGGCAGCTGCAGATAGCTGGAGCCATACCCCGCTGCCAGGCAGCAGCATCACCCACAGTCCTATGAAAGGACCTTGGTTTAAGCGCGGATGGCCGTGTAAGTTCTACCGCAGCCGAGACCCGTGGATGAGAACCACAGGACCCGCTTGTCCCGGCAGCCCGCCAAGCCGGGCAGCATCCCCCCGCCC
>NW_010390490.1:24629-25491 GCF_000710305.1 Buceros rhinoceros silvestris | reverse complement strand
CCCCCAGCCCCTCCCTTGTAGGCAAATGGGGGGAGCAGGGACCCGGGGTGGTGCAGGAGAAAGCGCAGAGAACCAGCCTGGGTGTCTAAAAGCACTTCCATCCAGCACGCTGTGAAACCAGGGGTCTAAGCCCCGCTAACGACATCGCAGGCAGCGCACTGCTTTCACCGCTCTGTACAGCCACCCAATGCCCCGGCCTCGCGTGCACCCCCCTCCCCAAATGCGGCAGGGAAGAAGCCGAGGCTTCACTGCACACTAAAACCCAAATGCATTAGAAGATGCCTTCATGTTAACTTGTTTACTTTCTACATCAAAACTGGCAGAAAAAAGGATTCTTAGCTCCACTCAACAAAAAAATGTTTGACAAAGCATCGCGCCTAGAGATGAGGAGCAGTCAGACAGGCGAGAGGCATCACAGAAACACAGTTAGTGCTGCATCGGCACAGGAGAGAAGAAACAGGAGCATCCCTGAGGGAGCAGGCACCTACCAGGGCCCCATAACCATGTGCCAAAGCCACCCGCTGCCGCCGCTATGGAGGAACTGAGGGCACTGCCTCATGTCTGATGGGAAAACCACCAGTGGGGAGAATGAGCCCACAACACGAGAAGGGTAAAGCCACAAGCCCCAGCCCCAGCCAAGTCCATCTCAACCGCTCCCTGCTGAGCCCCTCCGTGGGCAGGTGGGCGATGGATGAACCCCAGCTCCTGGGACAGCCTGGGCTCCACAAGGGTGCAGCTTCCCCAGCCCTGGGGAAACAACAGCTTTCCACTGAAGGGAGAAGAGCGACCAGGTCTCCAAACCCTGCGGCTGCTCACCGCCCAGCTCAGCCCAGGGCCGGGGCCCCCCCGCCCCCCCGGCCGC
>NW_010390490.1:23705-24560 GCF_000710305.1 Buceros rhinoceros silvestris | reverse complement strand
AAACCCTGCGGCTGCTCACCGCCAAGCTCAGCGCAGGGCTGGGTCCCCCCGGCCCCCCCGGCGACTCAGGCTCCGCAGAGGAGTCAGCTCCAGCGTCTCCCCGCACACCCCACAGCCCAAGCACTCAGTCGCCGCAGCACGGAATGACTTTGCCAAGGTCGGAGAGGCGCAGCCTCCGGAATGGCAGGTCCTGAGCTCCTGCCTGCCGCAGGCAGGGAGAGGCACAGGGGACCTGGGACCCACCAGCTGTGGCTCTGACATTTCTGCACAACCTTTAGTCACTGAAATCACAACTGCTCCCACGATTTAACTGCCTCCTTTCATCTCGTGCCTGTGAACAATATGCAAACTCCTGTCCCAGGAGCCAGGCAGGAGCCTGGTCCCAGCCCAATGGCTGAGCCCCCCTTTCCATGGCCTAAGCGGGGGGCAACACCCGCTGCCATGCCCAGTCCATGCCCATGGAGTGGGAGGCTCTGGCAGTGACTGCTCCCTGCACGCAGTGGCTGCCCATCTATTATAAACTAATTAAAGACATCATCTTTGCCACTCCAAGCCAGCAGGCTGGGCCCACAGTCCCTGAGATTCTCATTTTCAGTTGAAATCCACCCTCATTCCCACTCCCCAAATCACTGGCAATTGCCATGGGCAATCCCTGAGAGTGAGGGGAGCCAAGCCCTGGAGAAACCAGCTGGCCACAGCGCGGAGTGGGATGTGCCCAGGGCAGTGCCCGTGCTGCCAGGCTGGAGGAAAGATCTGGAAAGGGGACAGGGTGGGGGGACATCCTGGACACCACAGACATAGCTGGAGGTGCACCAGCTGCAAGCAGCAGGACCGGCGCCAGGCGAGCAGCCAGCT
>NW_010390490.1:20569-23574 GCF_000710305.1 Buceros rhinoceros silvestris | reverse complement strand
CTTTGCAGGGGGGAAACCAAGAGGTGCCTGAGTACAGGGGGCTGCCTGGAGGAGGGTACCCCGAGCAGCTGCCCATCACACTCGGTGGGGTGAGACCACCCTTCCCGCTACTGAGGGCCATGGTGCCTGGCTAAGGACATGGCAGCAGTGGCAGAGACATCGTTTGAACCTTAATTTTTCTGTGCTCGGTGCCCTGGACAGCCACCACTGCCAGGGCAGCGACATCAAATGCTGCTTAGCGAGATTTTCATATTTAGAGGTAAAAACAGTCCACAGAAACACATGCCCGGGCCCTCCCATGGGCTGGGAAGCAGCTGAGCGCAATCACAACCTGAATCCCAGGACAGATCCCTGCAGACAGCAGCGCTTCACAGGAGGGGATGGCCCTGCAGGTGTCCCCTTGGTACAGGGGCCCTGGGGACAGCCGCCCCGAGCACCTCCATCCTACGGGGACCTCAGCATCCTGCTGCACACACAGCCCCGGCTTCCCGGGTGCAGGACAGGGGGTCTTGCCCCAGACCCTCCACACCGCAGAGCCCCTCGCTCAGGCATGGGGCATTCGCCCTTCACAGCAGAAGCAGCTTTGGGAACCAACCCCCACCCACGGCCCGGTGCATTTTGGATGAATTCAGACAAAATCCTGATTAACTGATGTCAGGCAGCGGGATTACTCATGTCGATGAAGAAAGTCATTGTTTTAAGCCCAGATGGCTGCAGCAGCTTTACCACAGCCCGGATCAGCGGATGAGAATGGCACGACTTAATGGAAGGAGACTTCCGATGGAGCGCTTGATTGAAGCTAATGCGAGCTGAACATCCAAACATCAAACACTAGATTACTCTGCTAGCGACAGCTCCTCACTAAATACAGGTTTTTCTTCTTTTTTTTGCTCTGTGCCGTGCAGAGCCGCTCTCCCTCTCTATAGCGCAGCATTTGACGGAAGCCGGTTCGGATGGCCACGATGTGAACATCTCCTTCAGAAAGCCTTTGGCATGGGCTGGGGAGCCCCGCAAGGGCAGGTGAGCCTCAGCGGTGGGCGAGCACGTGGAGAAGCGGGATGTGCACGAGAGGTGAGTGCGGCTGGAGAAGGCTGTGCCGCACAGCAGCAGCAGGCAGGAGATTGCTGGTAGCTTTAATCTTGTCCAACGAAACCAGAATTGGGTCACGAGCCTGAGAAGTCCTGTCCAGTGCCAACTCACAACGGGGTCCCAGCTTCTGCAGGAATGTTTCTCAGTCCTCAGACCAAAGCCCGAGTTTAAAATACCTGGTACAACCTCGTGTGGCAGTACCTGAGCCCACCCCCGTGATCCGGAGAGGCGACAGTGCAGGTGGAGCTGGGCAAGCCGGGCACCGAGGAACAACTGACTGTTCAGCCTTTAAAGAAAAGGAAGTAATAAAGGAGCTGGAGATGTAACTCAGTGCACTGCCTCCTGAGTTTATTTTAAATCACAGGCCTGCAGAAGAAATAAAAATAATTACAGAGATGAAGTCGTTGTGTCTGCACGATCACATCCAATTATCTCAAGGCTGACAAAAGACGAGGCCCTGAGGAAGAGTCTCCCTTCGCGCAGCTGAGCCAGCAATGCTGCCAGGTCAGCCCCAGCGCCGCTGGGGTCAGCACGGCTCCCTGCGTCACAGAGGCTTTATCAGCAACACGACTTCCCTTCCTCTGTGGGGAGATGGTGATGAAGAGCATCCCTGCCCATCCCTGCAGGCAGAGGCTCTGCCCCCCTGGGCCACTCCAAAGGGCACTGACCTTCTCCCAGAGGGGGTCTCCTGCCCAGCACGCTGCAGAAATGCACTTTTTCCAGCCTCCCTGCTGCTGGCTGACACTTCACCTGGGCTGTCAGCAAGTCCAAAGAGTCTCTGGTGTTATCTCCAAAAAGGCACCAGGACTCATTTAGCCCCAGGTCTCCCGTGACAGTGTGAGTTCAGTGCCTCTGCCCCATCAGCAACTCCAGCCAGGCACGTTCCCCCCTTCCTCTGCTTTGCCAGAAAGAGGGGAAAGCACAGCAGAGCACCCAACACCTTGGGTTCTTAAAGAGGAAAGCTCCTTCCATCACAGGCTTCAACCCCCTAAACGTACTGCACAAGGCAGAACGGCTCATGGGGAAGGTCAGAGTTGTTGCCAAGTTTCTCCAGAGCGAGAGAGGACATGAAGAGAGGAACCACTGCATGGTGACTCGGCTCTGACAAGGTAGCTCTGCAGCCACTGTTTGAGAGATGGAAGAAAAAGTGAGGACAGAGGAGCCCTCGCAAAGAGAAGAGACAAAGAAAATCCTCTCCTTTAGGCACGGGCAAGCACAAGCATCTCAGAAGCTTCCCAGCACGGCTGGAGTCTAGATACCTCCACAAATGAGACATCTGATCTGTCCCCAAAGGACTTTTTCCTGAATTAAACCCTCTGCTGTCTGAGATCTTCAGAGCTGAGGGCAGCAGATGTGCCAGCAGCAGGTAATGAATTTCCACCAGCCCGCAGCAGACAGCCTGGGGGCAGTTGAAGCCTCTGCCAGCTCCCAAAGCACCATCCCTGCCTCCTCCTTTTGACGGGTACAAGGGCTCGTGCCCCCAAATGCTGTCTCCCACCGGCCCCACAGCACCTTCAGCCAGGTGGCAGGGACACCCCATGGCCACAGCCACGAGCTCATCTCCTTCCCCCATTCGACCTTTACGTGATGCCAGACACCAGAGCCGCGAGAGACGGCCGCAAAGTAACGACCCCAGTGCAAGAACTTCATTTGAGCGCCCCAGGCGTCCTCATTTCTAGATCTTGGGTACCTCAGGACCAAGGAGCTCATGTCAAACACACATTCCTGTCCTGCAGCCCAGCAGTGTGCAAAGGGGAGGACATGGGCTCGGAGATGCTCCATCCCTCCAAAGCACCACTGCCAGGTCCCACCCGTGGGGTGGGATCCCCTTGGAAAGGGCTGAAGTTTATTTCAGCCCTCTGATAATTAACTCTTCAGCTCTAAAAAGCCTCTGCAGTGGGCAGGTAGGAGAGACC
>NW_010390490.1:19727-20438 GCF_000710305.1 Buceros rhinoceros silvestris | reverse complement strand
GGAGTAGAGACCCACCCACCCACCCGCGTCCCGGGGTTCTGATCAGCGCAGACTGAAGATGTTGCAGCGATCCGACATCGCAGTGCGTGGGGCACAGCCGTGAGCTCGCGGTCCCTCGGGGCTGGAGGCAAGAGCCTCAGTCCCCAGGGTCAGACCCATGCAAGGGCCGGGCTCCTGCAGCGAGGGGGCTGCAGCAAGTGCCCTCTGCCCAGAGGCCCCCCCAGCAGAGCAGTGCCCCCCTGCCCAACTAGCCAGCGTGTGCAATTAGCCCTCGCCAGCTTCTGCAGCGGGCAGGCACCACCTCTGCAGGGGTGTCTGTCTGTCTGTCCGTCAGCAGCGTCCCAGCCACTCGAGCTTCCTTGGCCAGCAGCCACGACGAGCCACCACTGGGCGCAGTCCATGCTTAAAAAGGAGTAGTTTTTCCAAAGGGGAACAGAGAGAGGGTTTGTAGGTGCAGGGTTTGCTCTCACAGATGAGGTTTCAAGTGGTGGGACTGAGGTTTCAGCTGACCAGTGTCACCCACCCCTTGCTCTTACATGTGCACGCAGCTGTACGTGGAGAGAAATAAAAAAGATTTTTGAAGAACTAATAGCTGGTGTCAGCAGCCTTCCCTCCCGCAGGTTGTTTGTATGCTGCTATTGTTTGGGAGCCCAGCTTTTGCAGCTGGTTTATTAGGGAAAAAAAAAATCCCCCCCCCCCCCCCTTTTGCAA
>NW_010390490.1:18657-19593 GCF_000710305.1 Buceros rhinoceros silvestris | reverse complement strand
GCCCCCGGGGCTCAGCCCGCTGTGGGTCCTTGCGGATGGGCTGGTATCCCCACTGCCCAGCGACGAGCTGAGGGCTGGGGTCTTCGGGTGAGCTCAGTAGTATTTGAGGGTTCCACACTGTACAAAAACGTGTGCTCGAAGTGTTGCTGGAATATAAATTAATCTTGTTTTCTCTACACAAACAACTGCAGGAATAACAAACACCACACAGAATCCCAAAGCCAGGCAATTACGAGCCAACACGCAATTACAGGCTGCTGCTCGCAGGCAAAGCGGGAGGTCGAACCCCTCCAGCGCAGGGAGGGCTCTAACGAGCCGGGCTCTGGAGAGGTCTGTAACGCCGCATAACACGTCTGGATGCAGAGATCCATTGCCAGTTCAGATAAAAAAAAAAAAAAGGGGGAAAAAAAACACGTGACAAAGCCATTTTTCACATCAGATATTACCAGAGCCACCTCGGGTAGAGCTGATCTTATCTCAGCCTGGTGCTCCTCGCCGCCCAGCAATACCGGGTTCCATTTCCCACTGCGGCTCCTCACCTGCAGCCCTCTGCAGAGCACAGCTCCGGGTAGCAAGCCCCGTCACCTCACGGGCAGACGGAGCAGCTGGAGCTGGCACACGGGGAGGAGCAGCAGCAGGGAGAGGTGAGGCAGCACCCAACGTGGAGAACTCCCTCCCCGGGTACCCAGGACCGCATCACCCAGCCCCAGCGGTGCTGCGCTGTTCTCCATCGTCGTTCGCAGGGAGGAAAATGGCTTTGGGAGATGTGTCTTGAAGAATGACCCGACAGCTCGTGGCGCTGGGCTGAGATCTGGTCTTCCTTTTCTTTCCTCCCAGTGAGGGTGGACACGGAAGGCAGAACCACACCAAATAAAACCCCAGAGATTAGAGGAGAACAGTCTGGAGGAACTCAGTAAAAAACCTGATTCCCACTGA
>NW_010390490.1:17799-18516 GCF_000710305.1 Buceros rhinoceros silvestris | reverse complement strand
CCCTTTCCACAGCTGGGAGAAAGCAGGGGCGAGCGGGGCTGGGGCCACGGCTCGGCTGAGCACCGTGGCTCTCAGCTGCGTTTCCCAGAGCACGGTCTGGAGGGTAAGAGCAAAGTGCAGCTCAGGCTGCAAATCCTTCCCAGCCCCACAGCTCCCCACCTCCCACACACCCACCCGGGCTGCTGCTCTCCATCCCTGGCCATGCATCCCTGGGGAATGGCTCCCAGACCCAGCTCCATGCCCGGGGAGAAAAACCACACCTCCAGCAGAACCTCAGAGCTCCTTTTAAACCACCACCAGAGTCTGGGTGCAAAGACCCCTGTCCCTGCCTCGCCAGCGCAGGAGGAGGCAGCAGCAACGCCCGACAGCTCCCCTCCCTCTCCTGCAGCATCCGTATCCCTGGGCACGTTTCAAATTATTCATGTTAAAAAGGCTCCTCAACCCACATCTGCAATATTTACCTCCTTTAATTAAAGATGGCAGTAATAAACATGAAGTATGGACAGAAATATTTTAATAAATACTGCCTGAGGGAGCCTGGAGCCGAGCTGGAAAGGCTTGCTATCAGATGTTGCACTGTTGTGAAAGCAGAACAATACATCGCCACATAAAGCCGATATTAAAAATAACGGTTCTAAATGGGGCTCGGGTAGGCTGGGACCCCGCTGGGGGGGAGGGAAAGCGTCTGCCTGCGGGTTTCCCAGGAAAAGCCATATG